>NC_084553.2:49250950-49425950 GCF_033978685.3 Nerophis lumbriciformis | reverse complement strand
TGTTGTAACACGTGGCTTGGCATTGTCGAGCTGATATAAGCAGGGGCGTCCATGATAACATTGCTTGGATAACAACATATGTTGCTCCAAAACCTGTATGTACCTTTCAGCATTAATGGTGCCTTCACAGATGTGTAAGTTACTAATACACCCCCATACCATCACAGATGCTGGCTTTCATACTTGCCAACCTTGAGATCTCCGAATTCGGGAGATGGGGGGTGGGGAGGGGGTGTGTGTGTGGTTAAGAGGGGAGGAGTATATTTACAGCTAGAATTCACCAAAAGTCAAGTATTTCATATACACACACACACACACATATATATATATATATATATATATATATATATATATATATATATATATATATATATATATATATATATATATATATATATATAAATCTCCTGACGATTGAGGGTACCCCCCTCATGAAACAGGCCTGTAGAGATGAAATAGTCTTGTGATTTTTTTCCCCCACACATACATATATATATATATATATATATATATATATATATATATATATATGTATATATAAGAAATACTTGACTTTCAGGGAATTCCAGCTATATATATATATATATATATATATATATATATATATATATATATATATAAATGAGATAAATACCTGCATTTCAATTTTAGTGTTCATTTATTTACACATATATACACACATAACACTCATCTACTCATTGTTGTACTTGAAAGTGCAATGCTTTGCAGCCAGTGATTGGGGAGGCACGCTGTTTATATCGTGGGAAAGCGGACGTGAAAACAGGCTGTCGACTCGTCACTCAGGTCCGCATGGAGCTGGAGGGGGCGTGGCCTCCAGCTCCGGCTGGAAATCGGGAGATTTTCGGGAGAATATCTGTCCCGGGAGGTTTTCGGGAGAGGCGCTGAAATTCGGGAGTCTCCCAGAAAATTCGGGAGGGTTAGCAAGTATGCTGGCTTTTGAACTTTGCGCCTAGAACAATCCGGATGATTCTTTTCCTCTTTGGTCCAGAGGACACGACGTCCATAGTTTCCAAAAAAACTATTTGAAATGTGGACTCGTCCGACCACAGAACACTTTATTACGTTATTACGTTTCTCAGTTCGAACATTAAATATTGTGTCTCTGCAGTCTATTCAATTAAATATAGGTTGAAAAAGATTTGCAAATCATTGTATTCAGTTTTTATTTACGATTTACACAACGTGCCAACATCACTGGTTTTGGGTTTTGTACATGCATGTTAATTCAAGTCTGTCCAGTCACATATACACATCATTATAATATCTGGCTATGTACAGTATATACATCAACACAAACAAAAATACCTATTTTCATTTATTTACACATATATACACACATAACACTCATCTACTCATTGTTGTACTTGAAAGTGCAATGCTTTGCAGCCAGTGATTGGGCAGGCACGCTGTTTATATCGTGGGAACTTTTCACTGTCAATATCGGGTGCAGAGTTTAATTTTTTTATGTTTTTTGCTGGTGGTGTGCCTTGGGATTTTTTCAATGAAAAAAATGTGCCTCGGCTCAGAAAATAAACATCAATGATCTACTAAAACCACACTTAAATGGATGATGGATTTGCACAATAATGATGCATGAAACATGTTAAAAAGGACATTAACCACTCTTGACTCAGAGCCCCCTTTAAAAGTCACCCTAAAAGCCCAATTCTCACCCATGAGTATTTGGGCTATGTTGTCAGCACTTTACCTTTAAGTAGGGCACATATGGCACATCTTTGAGCGCGGGAGGGATGGACGGAGCCGAGGAGCGGGCTGGGCTTTTGGGGGGTGGACTTGGCAGAGCAAGAGCCAGAAAGGGTACATCAGGTTGGCAACCTGTGGTCCTTTTTCTGATGTTATCCATGCGCATGCTTTCATGAACCTAAGCCCAGCAGGCACTGGCAAAAACACACACACACACACACTTGCATTCTTTCATGACTCAAAAAAAATAAAATTAATGATGCACTAAATAACCCGATAAATCCAATTATTTAACATTAATGGGTTTTTCTGTCACCCTAAACCAGTGTTTTTCAACCACAATCACTGATATTGTTTGGTGTGCCGTGGTAAATTATGTAATTTCACCTAATTGGGTTAAAAATATTATTTGAAAACCAGTAATTATTTGTGATGTCAAGAGATCGGCAGAGTAACCGTGTAATACTCTTCCATATCAGTAGGTGGCAGCAGGTAGCTAATTGTTTTGTAGACGTCAGGAACATGATGTGTCGTGATCACAATATGCAGGCGACAGTGGGAGGCAGCGTGCAGGTAAAAAGGTGTCTAATGCTTGAACCAAAAATAAACAAAAGGCATTGAAGCTTAGGGAAGGCTACGCAAAACGAAAATAAAACTGAACTGGCTGCAAAGTAAACAAAAACAGAATGCTGGACGACAGCAAAGACTTACAGCGTGTGGCGCAGCAGAAGTACATCTCTACATGATGTGACAATCAACAACAAAATAGGAGCGCCAGACGGGAACTAAAACACTACACACAGGAAAACAGCAAACTACTCCAAATAAGTCAGGGCGTGATGTGACAGGTGGTGACAGTACACCTACTTTGAGACGAGCTACAGTGCATGGTTGGTTATGGTTAGAATTTGTATCCAACAATTGCGAGAACAACTTTTCACTGTCAATATCGGGTGCTGAGTTTAATTTTTTTAATGTTTTTTGCTGGTGGTGTGCCTTGGGATTTTTTCAATGAAAAAAATGTGCCTCGGCTCAGAAAAGGTTGAAAAACACTGCCCTAAACAACCCACAATTTCTGATCAGTAGAAGGGGAAAAACGCGACAAAAGCATATTCAAAATTCCATCCAAGCGCATCAAAAGCTGCAGTGTTGGCATTTGGACAATATTTTGCGAACAAACTGGCAGATGTCAAACGGCTTTGACGGCAGGATTTTAGAGAGAGTCAAAAAAAAGAAAAAAAAAGAAAGCCCTAATACGGATGTGCTGTAGTTACTGTGTTTCCCTGAGTGCTCTCTGTCGTGTGCTGCCAAAAAAATACATGAAAAAGTATGGAAAACGCGAAAAAAACAACAAATAAAACCCTCCTATATAATATTACACGTTATGTTTTTATGTGCACCGTGAAATGCTCTCTCAAACGGCGCTTCACGGTGCTTCAACCCCACAGGCCTGCAGGGTAATGTGAGGATTAATTACTGTTGAGTTTGACCCAAGGAGAACTAGAGCAGATTATCCCAGATGCTGCAGAGGAGGACATTAGCGCCTGCCGTCCATCCGTGGCCGCTCAGACGTGGCCTCCTCCACCGCCAGGATGTCGCCGCGACCTCGCCGATCCGACCCACGTCGCACACACCAGGTGCGTGCATGTATGAAGCCATGAGGTCCCTCAGGTTCAAACTGCTGCCTGTCCCTCCCCTCTGAGACTAATGTTTGATGTGAATGGACATACATTTGCATTGCGAGTGTTTAAGTGAATGGACGGACAAATGTTGATATAATGTATGTACAAAACCCAAAACCAGTGAAGTTGGCACGTTGTGTAAATCGTAAATAAAAACAGAATGCAATGATTTGCAAATCCTTTTCAACTTATATTCAATTGAATAAACTGCAAAGACAAGATATTTAAAGTTCAAAATGAAAAACTTAATTTACTTAGTATTTAATGGCAGCAACACATTGCAAAAAAGTTGGCACAGAGGCATTTTTACCACTGTGTTACATGGCCTTTCCTTTTAACAACACTCAGTAAATGTTTGGGAACTGAGGAGACCAATTTTTGAAGCTTTTCAGGTGGAATTCTTTCCCATTCTTGCTTGATGTACAGCTTAAGTTGTCCAACAGTCCGGGGTCTCCGTTGTGGTATTTTAGGCTTACTATATTGCGCCACACATTTTCAATGGGAGACAGGTCTGGACTAAAGACCATTTAAGTACCCGCACTCCTTTACTATGAAGCCACGCTGTTGTAACACTTGGCTTGGCATTGTCTTGCTGAAATAAGCAGGGGCGTCAATGATAACGTTGCTTGGATAACAACATATGTTGCTCCAAAATCTGTATGTACCTTTCAGCATTAATGGTGCCTTCACAGATGTGTAAGTTAGCCATGCCTTGGGCACTAATACACCCCTATACCATCACAGATGCTGGCTTTCGAACTTTGCGCCTATAACAATCCGGATGGTTCTTTTCCTCTTTGTTCTGGAGGACACGACGTCCAGAGTTTCCAAAAACAATTTGAAATGTGGACTCGTCAGACCACAGAACACTTTTCCACTTTGCATCAGTCAAACTTTGATGAGCTCGGGGCCAGCGAAGCCGGCGGCGTTTCTGGGTGTTGTTGATAAATGGCTTTCGCTTTGCATAGTAGAGTTTTAACTTTTATTTACAGATGTAGCGATCAAATGTACTTACTGACAGTGGTTTTCTGAAGTGTAACTGAGCCCATGTGGTGATATCCTTTACACACTGATGTCGGTTTTTGATGCAGTACTGCCTGAGGGATCAAAGGTTATTCAATGTTGGCTTTCTGCCTTGCTGCTTACATGCAGTGATTTCTCCAGATTCTCTGAACCTTTTGATGGTATTACAGACCGTAGATGGTGAATAAGTGTTTGATGCGCATCCCTCAACTTTCTCAGTCTTTTTTGCCACCCGTGCCAGCTTTTTTGAAATATGTTGCAGGCAAATTCCAAATGAGCAAATATTTGCAAAAAATAATAACGTTTTCCAGTTCGAACGTTAAGTATCTTAAAGATTTGCAAAACATTGTATTCTGTTTTTATTTACGATTTACACAACGTGCCAACTTGACTGGTTTTGGGTTTTGTAGATAAACAGACATACAGTATATTTGTATTATATGATGTACTTGCTTTTATCAATAGAACGGTATTTTCATTATGTGTGTATGTGACTGGACAGTTGTTTGCACTTTGCTGCTTAATGCATTTATGTGAATGGACCAACATATAGCTACAATACAAATACTAAGGGACAGACAGATGTTTAAAATATATACAGTATATGTCAACGTAAGAAGAGAGAAGATATATTCTCATTATGTTTGTACCTGAATGGACAGCAATATGTTTACATTATGTGTCAGTGAAAGAAAATATATTTTCATTAGGTTTGCACGTGAATGGACATACAGATGTTTACATTATGTGTCAGTGAGAGAAGAGATATTCTCATTATGTTCATACGTGAATGGGCAGACAGATGTTTACAGTATGTGTCTTTGAAAGACGAGATATTCCTATTATGTTTGTACGTGAATGGACAGACAGATGTTACATTATGTGTCAGTGAAAGAAGAGATAATCTTATTAGGTTTGTACGTGAATGGGCAGACAGATCTTTACATCATGTATCAGTGAGAGAAGATGTTTGCATTATAATTTCATGTGAATGGACAGACAGATGTTTACAGTATGGGTCAGTGAAAGACGAGATCTTCCTATTATGTTTGTACATGAATGGACAGTAATATGTTTATATTATGTGTCAGTGAAAGAAGAGATGTTCACATTATGTTAGTACGTGAATGGACAGACAGATGTTTCCATTATGTGTCAGTGAAAGAAGACGTTTGCATTATAATTTAATGTGAATGGATGGACATATGTTCACAGTATGTGTCAGTGAAAGAAGAGATCTTCCTATTATGTTTGTACGTGAATGGACAGACATATCTTTACATTATGTGTCAGTTAAAGAAGATATATTCCTATTATGTTTGTACATGAAAGAACAGCAAGATGTTTACATTATGTGTCAGTGAAAGAAGAGATATGTCCATTATGTTTGAACGAGAACGGACAGACAGATGTTTACAGTGTGTGTCTGTGAAAGATGAGATAGTCTCATTATGTTTGTACGTGAATGGACATACAGATCTTTACATTCTGTGTCAGTGAAAGACGAGATATGTCCATTATGTTTGTACGTGAATGGACAGACAGATGTTTACAGTGTGTGTCAGTGACAGATGAGATAATTTCATTATGTTTGTACGTGAATGGACAGACAGATGTTTACATTACGTGACAGTGAAAGAAGATGTTTGCATTATAATTGTATGTGAATGGACAAACAAATGTTACATAATGTGTCAGTGAAAGAAGAAATATTTTCATTATGTTTGTATGTGAATGGACGGACAGATGTTCACATTATGTGTCAGTGAGAGAAGATACATTCTCATTATGTTTGTGCGTGAATGGACAGACAGATGTTGACATCACGTGTCAGCGAAAATTGAGATCATCTCATTGTTTGTACGGGAATGGACAGACAGATGTTTACATTACGTGACCGTGAAAGACGATGTTTGCATTATAATTTTATGTGAATGGACAAGCAAATGTTACATTATGTGTCAGTGAAAGAATACTTTTTTTCAGTATACTTGTATGTGAATGAACAGACAGATGTTTACATTATGTGTCAGTAAGAGAAGATGTTTGCATTATAATTTTATGTGAATGGACAAACAAATGTTACATAATGTGTCAGTGAAAGAAGAAATATTTTCATTATGTTTGTATGTCAATGGACTGACAGATGTTCACAATATGTGTCAGTGAGAGAAGATATATTCTCATTATGTTTGTACGTGAATGGACAGACATATCTTTACATTATGTGTCAGTAAAAGAAGAAATATGTCCATTATGTTTGTATGAGAACAGACAGACAGATGTTTACAGTGTGTGTCAGTGAAAGATGAGATAGTCTCATTATGCTTGTACGTGAATGGACAGACAGATCTTTACATTCTGTGTCAGTGAGAGAAGATACATTCTCATTATGTTTGTGCGTGAATGGACAGACAGATGTTGACATCACGTGTCAGCGAAAATTGAGATCATCTCATTGTTTGTACGGGAATGGATAGACAGATGTTTACATTACGTGTCAGTAAGAGAAGATGTTTGCATTATAATTTTATGTGAATGGACAAACAAATGTTACATAATGTGTCAGTGAAAGAAGAAATATTTTCATTATGTTTGTATGTCAATGGACTGACAGATGTTCACATTATGTGTCAGTGAGAGAAGATATATTCTCATTATGTTTGTGCGTGAATTGACAGACAGATGTTGACATCATGTGTCAGCGAAAATTGAGATCATCTCATTGTTTGTACGGGAATGGACAGACAGATGTTTACATTACGTGACCGTGACAGACGATGTTTGCATTATAATATTATGTGAATGGACAAACAAATTTTACATTATGTGTCAGTGAAAGAAAAAATGTTTTCATTATGTTTGTATGTGAATGGACGGACAGATGTTCACATTATGAGTCAGTGAGAGAAGACATATTGTCATTATGTTTGTGCGTGAATGGACAGACAGATGTTGACATCACGTGTCAGCGAAAATTGAGATCATCTCATTGTTTGTACGGGAATGGAAAGACAGATGTTTACATTACGTGACCGTGAAAGACGATGTTTGCATTATAATTTTATGTGAATGGACAAGCAAATGTTACATTATGTGTCAGTGAAAGAATACTTTTTTTCAGTATGTTTGTATGTGAATGAACAGACAGATGTTTACATTATGTGTCAGTAAGAGAAGATGTTTGCATTATAATTTTATGTGAATGGACAAACAAATGTTACATAATGTGTCAGTGAAAGAAGAAATGTTTTCATTATGTTTGTATATCAATGGACTGACAGATGTTCACAATATGTGTCAGTGAGAGAAGATATATTCTCATTTTGTTTGTACGTGAATGGACAGACATATCTTTACATTATGTGTCAGTAAAAGAAGAAATATGTCCATTATGTTTGTATGAGAACAGACGGACAGATGTTTACAGTGTGTGTCAGTGAAAGATGAGATAGTCTCATTATGCTTGTACGTGAATGGACAGACAGATCTTTACATTCTGTGTCAGTGAGAGAAGATACATTCTCATTATGTTTGTGCGTGAATGGACAGACAGATGTTGACATCACGTGTCAGCGAAAATTGAGATCATCTCATTGTTTGTACGGGAATGGACAGACAGATGTTTACATTACGTGACCGTGAAAGACGATGTTTGCATTATAATTTTATGTGAATGGACAAACAAATGTTACATTATGTGTCAGTGAGAGAAGAGATATTTTGATTATATTTGTTTGTGAATGGACAGACAGATGTTCACATTATGTGTCAGTGAGAGAAGATATATTCTCTTTAAGTTTGTACGTGAATGGACAGACAGATGTTTACATTACGTGACCGTGAAAGACGATGTTTGCATTATAATTTTATGTGAATGGACAAACAAATGTTACATTATGTGTCAGTGAGAGAAGAGATATTTTCATTATGTTTGTTTGTGAATGGACAGACAGATGTTCACATTATGTGTCAGTGAGAGAAGATATATTCTCTTTAAGTTTGTACGTGAATGGACAGACAGATGTTTACATTACGTGACCGTGAAAGACGATGTTTGCATTATAATTTTATGTGAATGGACAAACAAATGTTACATTATGTGTCAGTGAGAGAAGAGATATTTTCATTATGTTTGTTTGTGAATGGACAGACAGATGTTCACATTATGTGTTGGCGAGAGAAGGCGCGTTTGCATCATGCATCGTTTTCCACGGCCACGGCGTGAGCCGCGCGCACGTGGCGGCGCGCAGCTTTCAGCCTGAACACCCCCGTGCGCTTTGACTGTCACATGGCGAGCAGACGCCTGAGAGGCGGCGCTTCTCTCCGCAGGCAGGCGGCCATGGGAGGACTAGAATAATGTGTAATTACAACAGACAATGTAAAACAAAGCCCTTCACTTTCAATGAGTTGCTCTCGGAGATGGGAAGGTTACCTCAAGGGGAATTCTAATGAAGCAGATGGCTGAGTGCTCACAGGGCAGACGCTCACACTTGCCTCTTTTTTTTTTTTTTTTTTTTTTTTGGTACTCTCTGCCAACGTTGGTGACATTCTGAGGAGCTTCACCTGCCTCTTGACCGCTTGTCGTGTGCAGCTGCAGCGCTGCGTTTGTGCAGCTTATTGACACGTCTTGTAAAGATGATAGGAATAAAAACCGCGCTGCATCACCCTTTGCCACGTTGAAGCTAATTAAATCATCCCAAATATTATACACGGCACGTAGTGAAGTTATAGCACCATATGCTGTTTTTATCATAAAAGCCTCACACTGTAGACCAATTAAAACAGAACCAATAGGTTTATGCAGGTCAAAGATCCTCTATATATGTGGTCCTCAACCTCTGCCAGAGGTCTGCTATCCGGTCCTTAAGCTTTAAAAAGTTTAGACTTAGACAAAATGTATTGATCCACAAAGGAAATTGTTCCACACTATAGCTCAGTTACAGAGGATGGAAAGGGTAAAGATTGAAAGGATAATGTCGCTTCCTAGCGGTCCCACTGTCAGACACGGCACAGGAGCCAAGCGTGCAGGTTTTAACAAGGTTTTAATAAGAACGTTTTCACAAAAGTTTTCTCTCCAGTAGAACGTGACTTTTCAGTCACGTCCGTATCCTCTCTCCCCTCCTGCTCCCGGCCGCTCACTGTTAAAGACAACAGATGATTAGATTAACACGTACGTACCATGGGGCGTTGGTAGAGCGGCCGTGCCAGCAACTTGAGGGTCCCAGGTTCGCCATCCTAGTCACTGCCGTTGTGTCCTTGGGCAAGACCCTTTATCCACCTGCTCCCAGTGCCGCCCACACTGGTTTAAATGTAACTTAGATATTGGGTTTCACTATGTAAAGCGCTTTGAGTCACTAGAGAAAAGCGCTACATAAATATAATTCACTTCACCTGTGAAATCTAATCACCTGTGTCCTCAGCACCATGGACAGAGGCGGTGACTTTTGCTCCTGTAAGCAGCGCTGGCTTCATCTCCCTCCACAGTACCATAGTAGCAATAGAAAATATAACATGTATGTAATATTTTATATATTTGGGGACAACTGCTCTGTATTACAGAATTGTTCTGGTGTTTTTAGGGATTTGCTGCAAAAAAGGTTAGTCAAAGATCTTCTATAAAACAGGAGGGTAATGTTTTCAGATAGATAGATAGATAGATAGATAGATAGATAGATAGATAGATAGATAGATAGATAGATAGATAGATAGATAGATAGATAGATAGATAGATAGATAGATAGATATTACTTCATTTATTCCTTCAGGAGAGTTCCATTTAGGAAAATTCAAATTCCAGCAGCAGTATACAGAATTGAGATCAAATTTAAAAAGTAAAAAGTAAATAATTGGGGTATAAATGGAAATAAAGTAGAAAATATAACAATAAGAATAAAAATAAAAAGCAACAATAAAAATACAAATATAACAGTAAGAATAAGAATATAACAAGAGAAACTATGCAGTAGTAGTAGTAGTTTTAGGGACCTAATGCAGAAACACAAGTCAAAGATCCTTTAAACCAGTGGTCCCCAACCACCGGGCGCCGCGGTTAAAAAAATAAAAAATAAATAAAAAAATAAAAATAAAAATAAAAACATTATAATAATTAATTAAATCAACATAAAAACACAATATATACACTATATATCAATGTATATCAATACAGTCTGCAGGGATACAGTCCGTAAGCACATATGATTGTATTTCTTTATTAAAAAAAATAAAATAAAATAAAAAATAAAAAATAAAATAAAAATCACCCCCTCCCCCCCGGTCCGCGGGACAAATTTTCAAGCGTTGACCGGTCCGCAGCTACAAAAAGGTTGGGGAACACTGCTTTAAACAACAGGAGTGCCCAAATGATATGAAGGATTTTCTTCAACAAAAAGGCTTGTCGAAGATTCTCCACATGAGAGGAGCGTCCTGTTTTTAGGGACCTACTGCAAAAAACGTTGGTTCACGATCCGACTGTAGATATAACAAAAGTGTCCTAATATTATTAGACTTACCGCAAAAACACAAGTCAAAGATCCTTTAAATAACAGGAGGGCCCAAATGATTTGTTTTTAGGGATTCGCTGCAAAAACAATAGTCAAAGATCTTATATAAATCAGGAGGGTACTGTTTTTAGGGACCTAATGCAAAAACACAAGTCAAAGATCCTTTAAATAACAGGAGGGCCCAAATGATTTGTTTTTAGGGATTCGCTGCAAAAAAATTAGCCAAAGATCTTATGTAAAACAGGAGGATACTGTTTTTAGGGACCTAATGCAAAAACCCAAGTCAAATATCCTTTAACTAACAGGAGTGCCCAAATCATATGAAGGATTTTCTGCAAAAAAAAAAAAAGGCTCGTCGAAGATTCTCCACATGAGAGGAGCGTCCTGTTTTTAGGGAAACCTACTGCAAAAACGTTGGTTCACGATCCTACTGTAGATATAACAAAAGTGTCCTAATATTATTAGACTTACTGCAACAACATAAGTCAAAGATCATTTAAATAACAGGAGTGACAAAATGATATTAATGATTTGCTGCAAAAAATGCTCGTCAAAGATCCTACAAATGACAATAGCATCCTGTTTTAAGTAACCAACTACAAAAACTCAAAGATCCTATACATAACTGGCACGTCCTAATATCAGTAAGGACCAACTGGAAACAGAAAAAAAAACACTAGTTAAAGATCCTCTATGTAACAGGAGTGCCCAAATGATATAAAGGATTCACAGCAAATAAGGTTAGTCAAAGATCCTCCACATGACATAAGCATCCTGTTTTTAGAGACCTACTGCCAAAACAGCAGTCAAAGATCCTCTATACAACAAGACTGTCCTAATATTATGAAAGACCTATTGCAAAAACATGAGTCAAATATCCTGTATATAACAGGAGTGCTCAAATGATATGAAGGATTTACTACAAAATAGGTTAGTCAAAGATCCTCTACATAACACGAGCTTCCTGTTTTTAGGAAATTGATACAACATTTTTTGTGAAAGAGCCTTCGCATGATAGAAGCATTCTGTTTTTAGGGACCTACTTTAAAAAACGCAAGTTGAAGATCCTATATTTAACAGGAGGGTCCTAATATTATCAAGGACCAACTGCAAAAACAGTAGTCAAAGATCATCTATAAAACAGGAGCATTCAAATGATATGAAGGATTTGCTGAAAAAAAGGTTAGTCAAATATCCTGTTTTTAGGGACCGACTGCAAAAAACATTTGTCAAAGGTTCTATATTCAACAGGAGGGTCCTAATACTATTAAGGATGTTATGCAAAAACACTAGATAAAGATCCTATATTTAACAGGAGGGTTCTAATATTATTATGGACCATGTGCAAAAATACCAGTCAAAGATCCTATATTTAACATTAGGGTTCTAATATTATTATGGACCTTGTGCAAAAACACCAGTCAAAGATCCTATATTTAACATGAGGGTCCTAATATTACTATGGCCCTCCTGGAAAAACAGTAGTCAAAGATCCTATATTTAACAGGAGGGTCCTTATAATATTAAGGACCTTCTTGCAAAAACACAAGTTAAAGATCCTTTAATTGGATGATGAATTTCAAAGAGTATATCCGTGCATGGGATGCAGTACAGTTATTCAGCCACAATGGAAAAAAAAAAACCATCAAATAAATAGTTTTTGAAAAAACAGACAGAGTTGAGCACAATTCATGCGGGTGTACCTAATAAAGTGTCCAATACATAGGAACCAAACAACAGAATGTAAGAAAAACAACAACAAAGATTTTTTCTTTCCATTTCATATTTTATTCTATACCATGATATTTCATCCAACATGTGTGCTTATCGACAATGCAGTTATTGATCCCGCTTCTCTCACCGCCTTACACACACACGCACACACACACGCACACACGCACACACGCACACACACACACACACACACGTGTCCCCGCACCGTCCAGTCCCTACTGTAACTTATTGCTTTATCCCTTTTTTAAAAACAGAACATAAATAATCTAACATCCCTTTAAGTCGTTAGAACAGCAGTCAGAATACTTTTTATCCGAAGCTTGGGTGTCCTTGAATGCATCACACACACACACACACATACACCCACACGCACACACATTCTTGTATTTGTTACCTTCTTGAGACCTCTGAAAAATGCCTACCTCTTTAGGACCACCCTCATTTTGATACATTTCACTACCAGGGCTGCAAATGAGATCTCTATTTTTTTATTTTTTTTTGGTAATGTCGATGACAAACGAGTCACGGACCGCAGATGGCCCCTGTGCCGCACTTTAGGCAACCCAGCTGTAGGAGCTAACTGTCAATGGCCACTATAGTCTTAGTACCATAGTGTATGTGTTCACCCTATGGCCACATATTTGACTCGGGTTGTCTTACGTCAGCACCGGAAGTCGTAAAAATCAGCTGTTCACCTGGCATTTTTTTTTTGGGGTGGGTGATGAATAGGGAAGTAATTTTTTAGCTTGTTATATCAGTACCTGTCAATGTTTACTTTTGTATGCACATTAAATCAACAAAAAAAAACTGATTTTGGAGCAATGTTCACGGACTCTAGTATTTGGCTCTCTGTTAGATGCAATGGTTTTCTGTATTGGGACCATGATTTCGGTCCTTACTTGTTCATGTGGAAGGTACTTTTCCTTGTTGATGTCTTAAGAAGGGTAGAAATACAAACACACACACACACACACACACACACACACACACACACACACACACACACACACAGTACATACAAGGTGAGCCGTCCGGTATAATGTCCTACTATATATAGCATGATATGAACATGTCAAACTCATATGGAATTGGTCAAGAACTGTACATACTTGAACATCGCTTGTTTTTTTTTTATGATGACATCAGTTATTAGCATTTCAAATAAATACAGAAATATACAAGCAAGTATGGAAATAGATAACTGCTGCTAACATCAGATTAAGAGGAATTATTATACATAATAATTAGGTCAAAGAAAGGGAAAAAAAAGCATGTAAACCTCTCACAAGGGTCTTTGGACTTATTTTTTCACCCGATGTTATTATGATATTTTTACAAACAGGCAGTAGGCAGGAAGTAACGTGTCAGGTTGACAAGTCAGCCAGAATACTGACAGCGGAATATCATTACCCTCCAAGGATCCCGCTGTGCTCTCCAAAGTGAATTTGTACGTAGCCTTTTACTGGCGCGCGCTATTCTTAAACTGGGTCATATGCAGGTTAAACTGCCCGACAACACACACACACACACACACACACACACTTTGCGGTCGAAGTGACATTACAGTCGTGTTATTCCGTCTCATCAGAGCGGCAAAAGAGGACACTCGTATTCGCCGCAACGCTAAACAAGGAATCTGATCGGGAAGTGAAGTGAATTACTTTTATATAGCGATTTTCTCCAGTGACTCAAAGTGCTTGACATAGTGAAACCCATTATTCAAGTTGCATTTAAAGGGGAACATTATCACCAGACCTATGTAAGCGTCAATATATACCTTGATGTTGCAGAAAAAAGACCATATATTTTTTTAACCGATTTCCGAACTCTAAATGGGTGAATTTTGGCGAATTAAACGCCTTTCTAATATTCGCTCTCAGGAAACAATCCGCCATTTTCTCAAACACCGAGTCGAATCAGCTCTGTTATTTTCCGTTTTTTCGACAGTTTTCCGTACCTTGGAGACTTCATGCCTCGTCGGTGTGTTGTCGGAGGGTGTAACAACACGAACAGGGACGGATTCAAGTTGCACCAGTGGCCCAAAGATGCGAAAGTGGCAAGAAATTGGACGTTTGTTCCGCACACTTTACCGACGAAAGCTATGCTACGACAGAGATGGCAAGAATGTGTGGATGTCCTGCGACACTCAAAGCAGATGCATTTCCAACGATAAAGTCAAAGAAATCTGCCGCCAGACCCCCATTGAATCTGCCGGAGTGTGTGAGCAATTCAGGGACAAAGGTCCTCGGTAGCACGGCAAGCAATGGAGGCAGTTTGTTCCCGCAGACGAGCGAGCTAAACCCCCTGGATGTCTTGGCTCACACCGTCCCAAAGATGATCAAGAGAAGAATATCGACCCTAGCTTCCCTGGCCTTCTGACATGAGGGTATGTCTACAGAATATATTAATTGATGAAAATTGGGCTGTCTGCACTCTCAAAGTGCATGTTGTTGCCAAATGTATTTCATATGCTGTAAACCTAGTTCATAGTTGTTAGTTTCCTTTAATGCCAAACAAACACATACCAATCGTTGGTTGGACGGCGATCCCCGAATTCGTCCTCGCTTTCTCCCGTGTCGCTGGCTGTCGTGTCGTTTTCGTCGGTTTCGCTTGCATTCGGTTCAAACCGATATGGCTCAATAGCTTCAGTTTCTTCTTCAATTTCGTTTTCGCTACCTGCCTCCACACTACAACCATCCGTTTCAATACATTCGTAATCTGTTGAATCGCTTAAGCCGCTGAAATCCGAGTCTGAATCCGAGCTAATGTCGCTATAGTGAAGTGAATTGTATTTATATAGCGCTTTTCTCTAGTGACTCAAAGCGCTTTACATAGTGAAACCCAATATCTAAGTTACATTTAAACCAGTGTGGGTGTCACTGGGAGCAGGTGGGTAAAGTGTCTTGCCCAAGGACACAACAGCAGTGACTAGGATGGCGGAAGCGGGGATCGAACCTGCAACCCTCAAGTTGCTGGCACGGCCACTCTACCAATCGAGCTATACCGCCCCCTATAGCTTGCTGTTCTTTCCGCCATGTTTGTTTGTGTTGGCTTCACTATGTGACGTCACAGGAAAATGGACGTGTGGTTAAAATCAGGCACTTTGAAGCTTTTTTTTTAGGGATATTGCGTGATGGGTAAAATTTTGAAAAAAACTTCGAAAAATATAATAAGCCACTGGGAACTGATTTTTAATGGTTTTAACAATTCTGAAATTGTGATAATGTTCCCCTTTAAACCCTATTCAAGTTGTTGGGTTTGTAAACGTCCGTCACGAGCAATCTCTTCTCCTATTGGTGGCGAGAATGTAAACAGGAAGTAGGTTTTGGTGAGCGATTATTACGTTCAAGGGGATAAGAAAAGGTGGAGGTGAGTGAGGCTGCGTGAGAATGGAGATGTTTGAAAGTGGTTTGTCTTTGTGAGACGCTTTCCAAGACGCTGGACAAATCAACAACAAACGATGACGTCAAGTTGTTCCCCTCTGGTGCTTCAAAGTGAGGTTTGCATTGCAAAAATGCCCAAATGATTCAGAATATGTGATATTAGGAGTTTGCTACATGAAGAGAAACTGGCGCGTACGCCATAGGACACAGCTATTCCACTCAATTCATCTCTGAGGACGCATTTTCAGGACGGATGTGGACTTTCTTTCTTCGCTTGTGTTTGTGTTTTGGCTTTTTTTTTTTTACCTTACCAAGAAATAAAGTCATACATAAAAACAAAGTAAATATGTTTACGCTAGCCAGGATCCTCTACAGGCCTAGGATCTCTGTGTTTTTTAAAGGGCTACAGCAAAAACACATCAAAGATCCTCTGTAGGACAGAGTTTCTGCTGTGTTTTAAGGACCTACTGCAACAATGCAAGTCAAAGATCCTCTGTAGGAAGGGTTTTTTTGCTGTGTTTTAAGGACCTACTGCAACATTGCAAGTCAAAGATCCTCTGTAGGACAGAGTTTCTGCTGTTCTTTAAGGACCTACTGCAACATTGCAAGTCAATGATCCTCTGTAGGACAGGGTTTCTGCTGTTCTTTAAGGACCTATTGCATCAATGCAAGTCAAAGATCCTCTGTAGGACAGGGTTTCTGCTGTTTTTTAAGGACCTACTGCAACAATGCAAGTCAATGATCCTCCGTAGGACAGGGTTTCTGCTGTGTTTTAAGGACCTACTGCATCAATGCAAGTCAAAGATCCTCTGCAGGACAGGGTTTCTGCTGTTTTAAGGACCTACTGCAACAATGCAAGTCAAATATCCTCTGTAGGACAGGGTTTCTGCTGTTTTTTAAAGACCTACTGCAACAATGCAAGTCAATGATCCTCTGTAGGACAGGGTTTCTGCTGTTTTAAGGACCTACTGCAACAATGCAAGTCAAATATCCTCTGTAGGACAGGGTTTCTGCTGTTTTTTAAAGACCTACTGCAACAATGCAAGTCAATGATCCTCTGTAGGACAGAGTTTCTGCTGTTCTTTAAGGACCTATTGCATCAATGCAAGTCAAATATCCTCTGTAGGACAGGGTTTCTGCTGTTTTAAGGACCTACTGCAACATTGCAAGTCAAAGATCCTCTGTAGGACAGGTCTTTCTGCTGTTCTTTAAGGACCTATTGCAACAATGCAAGTCAATGATCCTCTGTAGGACAGAGTTTCTGCTGTTCTTTAAGGACCTACTGCAACATTGCAAGTCAAAGATCCTCTGTAGGACAGGGTTTCTGCTGTTTTTTTAAAGAACCTACTGCAACAATGCAAGTTAAAGATCCTCTGTATGTATCCTCGAGGACAGGAAAGCTCTGCTGTTTTTGGTGACTTACTGCAAAACACTGGTCAAATAAGCTCTGGAGGACAGGGTTTCTGCTAATTTTAAGGTCATACATGTGACAGTAGCGCACTGCATTTTTTTAAAATCTAGTGCAAAACATGTTAGTCAATTGTCCTCTAATGACAGGAAGGTTCTGCTGTTTTTGGTGACCTACTGCAAAACATTGGTCAAATATGCTCTATATGACAGGGTTTCTGCTGATTTTAAGGTCATACTGCAAAAAAACGCCAGTCCAAGAGCCGTATGTGACAGTCGCGCACTGCGTTTTTTTTTAAATCTAGTGCAAAACATGTTAGTCAAATGTCCTCTATGACAGGAAGGTTCTGCTGTTTTTGGTGACCTACCGCAAAACACTGGTCAAATATGCTCACTAGGACAGGGTTTCTGCTGATTTTAAGGTCACACTGCAAAAAACGCCAGTCCAAGAACCACAAGTGACAGTAGCGCACTGCGTTTTTTAAAAAACATCTAGAGCTAAACATGTTAGTCAATTGTCCTCTATGGCAGGAAGGTTCTGCTGTTTTTGGTGACCTACTGCAAAACACTGGTCAAATATACTCTGTATGACAGGGTTTCTGCTGATTTTAAGGTCATACTGCAAAAAATGTCAGTACAAGAGCTGCATGTGACAGTGGTGTACTGCGTTTTTTGAAAATCTAGCGCAAAACATGTTAGTCAATTGTCCTCTATGACAGGAAGGTTCTGCTGTTTTTTGTGACCTACCTCAAAATACTGGTCAAATATGCTCTATAGGACAGGGTTTCTGCTGATTTTAAGGTCATTCTGCAAAAAACGCCAGTCCAAGAGCCGCATGCGACAGTAGCACACTGCGTTTTTTGAAAATCTAGTGCAACACATATTAGTCAATTGTCCTCTATGACAGGAATGTTCTGCTGTTTTTGGTGACCTACTGCAAAACACTGGTCAAATATGCTCTATAGGACAGGGTTTCTGCTAATTTTAAGGTCATTCTGCAAAAAACGCCAGTCCAAGAGCCGCATGCGACAGTAGTGCACTGCGTTTTTTGAAAATCTAGTGCAAAACATGTTAGTCAATTGTCCTTTATGACAGGAAGGTTCTGCTGTTTTTGGTGACCTACTACAAAACACTTGTCAAATATGCTATATAGGACAGGGTTTCTGCTGATTTTAAGGTCATACTACAAAAAACGCCAGTCCAAGAGCCGCATGTGACAGTAGCGCACTGCGTTTTTTTAAAATCTAGTGCAAAACATATTAGTCAATTGTCCTCTATGACAGGAAGGTTCTGCTGTTTTTGGTGACCTACTGCAAAACACTGGTCAAACATACTCTAAATGACAGGGTTATTGCTGATTTTAAGGCCCAAAACAAAAAAACAACGTTATTCCAAGATTGTCTATGTGACAGAAGTGCACTGCTGTTTTTGAAGACCGACTGCAAAATATGCTTTTCAAAGAACCTCTCTTGAATAAGTACTTTGCGATTTTAAAGCGGACACTAAAAAACACTAATCAAAGCTCCTCTATATGACATGAGAGCGCTGCCGTTTTTCGTGATCTTTTAGATTTCAGTTACAATTCCGGCCTGTTGTCTCCGATGTCCCGCGGGCCGCCAGTTGACGATCCGTGCCACAGGAGGACATTGAGCGAAAGGACACGGTGTTAAAAGGCAGGCAGGATCAGAGGCTTCTTTTCCGCTATTGTCCACACAGGACAGACTTCCAAACAAGATGGCCGGGAGCGTTTGGACAGAAACACTGGCAGCTGTCGTCATCCTTCCACTGGCCTTCACCGCTTCTTCCCCGCCTCCTCAGTGTCGCCCTCAAACTGCTGTGTTTCTTCCGATGGGTGACAGGGGCACATAATGAAAACAGTTTGCCGCTTGAGAAAGTGCTTGCTTTTTTTTTTTGTTTTTTTTTCCCTTTTCTTCTCTCAAAGCCTCCCTTTGTAATTCCCAGCTGATTCCGCTTGGAAAAAAAACAACAACAAAAAAACAACACGCTCTATACTACATTACGCAAATAGTCTTGGGAGGATGGAAATAGCAAATCCCCCTTCAAGTATAAACATTGCTGTCAGGTGAAAATCTTGTTACTCCAGTTCGGGTTATTTTCCTGTTTTTACTCGGAAAGACGGATTACACTGCTGTCTTTTCCGCGAGTCGAGAAATGTTCTTGACCCTGAGGATTATTATGAAGGCTCCTTCTTTTTTTTATTTCCATTACATAAATGCAAAGCTGCACGGTTATCAATCAAAAACTGTGTTATTTTGTAGTTTAGGAAAAAAATTCAAAGCCTTTTCAGGGGAGACTTTGTAAAGATTGTGTCAGAAGTTGTAATTTACGACGGACTGGACTACAACTCCTGGCAACTTTTATGGGAACAAAAGTCTAGGATTTTTGTAGAAATATTATTTCTACAGTTATTTCCAAAGGCAATGTTCTGTCTTTAAGAAACACAACAACAACAAAAATCAAAAAAATAAATAGTCGTAGTCAGTAACAGTTTCATTTTTGCATCAAGCAGAGTGAAAACATTGTGGAATCACTCAATACTGAGAAAAACATTATGAAATCACCCTGTAAATATCGAAAGCTAACACCTGCATCAGATTAAAGACGCCCATTAGTCTGCAGGTAAACAAAGGAGTGTTCACACCTTAGAGAGCTGTTGCACCAGGTGGATTGATATGAATCATGGCTCTAACACAAGCAATGTCCATTAAAACTGCAAAATATGTTGATTGTTCACAGTCAGCTGTGTCTAAAATCTAGACCAAGTACAACTGAGTGAAGGTTGTAACAGGCAAGAATCCTGGTAAACCCAGGAAAACATTAACACATCAATACAGACCACGTAAAGCCATTTGTCTTGAGAACAGAAAGTATACAGCAAAACAAATGAAGCACTGGGGTCAGCATCTGTGACCGAACTGTAAGAAACCTCCTAAAGGAAACGGGATTTAAATACAGAAAAGCTCAATGAAAGCTGTCATTAACATTTAAACCGAATAAAAACAAGGTTACAACGGCTAAGGAAAAGCAATGGTGAGTGGATGAAAGTCACCATTGTCCCTTCCCTCTGTTGCTAGATATCTCGAGATGTACGTTGTAATATGTATATGTGCTTTGCTATGGAGGTTTTCTCCCACTCCAGACTGGGCCCCCTCAGGAGCCCAGTCTAGATTGTATTTTTTTACTCATCCTTCCCCAGCGTTTTACCTTTTTCCCGATATTTTACGGGGCGCCTTTTGGCGACCCATCAGCGTTCCTGTTCTGTAACCCTTTACACTGTTTGTTTGTCTAATCTTGAACGGGTTTGTGCTGAAAACAAAGTTTCGTTGTACTTGTGCAATGACAATAAAGACCTATCTATCTATCTATCTATCTATCTATCCATCTATCTATCTATCTATCTATCTATCTATCTTTTGTTTGGTGCCATTCCAATGAGATTTATGAAGACGACTGCCTGAAGAAAACATGCAAATCTCCATTGATGATATGGGGCTGCATGTCAGGTAATTGACATCAAACGATGCAGTGCTGATGCTCTTAACTAAATTCCATTGTTCTTTGTGAGAATAACACTAAATGTAATTAAAATGGCACTGGGGAGATGGCTGTCGTTACGTCTTCTATAAATACACAAGTTTATATTTCTTATTCCATCAATGAAAAAGATGATTGGGGATGAAAACATCATTTTGCAAGATGGCATAGAGCAAAAACCGTAAAAAAAAACCTTTCCTTTGAAGAAAGATTAATATGGTCAATGTCATGACCTGCAAATAGTACGGGTATCAAACCAATTGAAAATATGTGGTAGAAATTCCAGAAAATGGTCCATGACAAGACTTGCAAAGATGATCTGACAACAGCAATCAGAGAAATTGTGTGTAAGATTGATGAAGAGTTCTGTTTGTAACGTGTTGAGTCTATGCCTCATTAAACTACAAGCTGCTATAAAAGCTAGAGGTGGTACTAATAGTACTTGTTTTTTCATAATTCCATATTTTCTCAGATTTGAGTGATTCCATATTTGTTTCACTCTGCTTGATCTAAAAATGAAACCGAAACCAACACAAATTATAGTCTTGGTTTATTTGAGTGTTTCTTGAAAATGACTTCAGTTTTGTGTCTTGCATGTTGTCTGTTTTTTTTTCTTCTACAAAATTAAACAACTAAATGAACATCCTCCAAGACTGGTGATTGCATAATTTTTTTAACCAGGGGTTGTATAGCAACTGACAAAATAGCTTTCTCACTATTCTTAAACCTACACTATCTGACATTCCCATTGAAGCTTACAACTACAGGATGTCCTCCAGTAGCAACGTGAGGACCCAGCGGTGTGTCGGCCTCTTTGCCTTCCCTCAGTTCCTCAACGTCTCCTCACATGAGCACCTTTGTCCCTCACGCAGACTTCAAACTGTTTCCCAATTCCCAGACTCTCTAACATAGCACTGTGCACAAGAGGAGGAGGGAACTTTTTTTTTCTCCCCTTCAGACTCCTCTGGAACAATCGATTTGCTAACGTTCAAACTAATTTTAGCATCCGCTCCATCATGCCACCCCAGGGCTCAGTTTCTGCCGCCTTTGGTGACGGTAAAGTGGACTCCTGACATGACTTTGTACATGATAGGAATGTGTGAGTCACAGTAATGATCTCTTTCAGTTGGTTTTTGATCCATGCTCTCTGTTAAATAGTTGTACCCATTGATGGTTTAATTCTATTACAACAAACCAACCTGATGTTGTGATTTCACCCTAAATTGCCTTTCTACTTATGAATACACTGATGTTGGGCTTAATGAGGGTAGAATCTCTAGAGTGGAAAACCCTTGGGATCATGCAATTCATAATTTCAACTCTAATTTTTTGGGGGAAATATGCCGTGATAGTCCAAAATCAAAACAAAGGCTATGTTGACTGGGTTTTACAGTAGTACCTCAAATACAAGGTAGGTATGCTTTTTTCTGTATTTCCAAAAGTAAAACATTTGAAGTAATTAAACTCCAACACCGCCCTGCAATGAGATGGCGACTTGTCCAATGTGTACCCCGCCTTCCGCCCGATTGTAGCTGAGATAGGCTCCAGCGCCCCCCGCGACTCCAAAGGGAATCGGCGGTAGAAAATGGATGAATGGATGGAAACTCCAACACCTAGTTGAAAGCGCTCACATAAATCCAAGGTTTTCAAAGTGTGAGGAACCAGATGACTTCAATGGAGGCACAGCAGTTGGAGAAAGGAAGAAAAGATGAATCGATGTTTAGTTCTAACTAGGGATGTAACGATAAACGGAATAATGATAAACCGGGGTAAAACTATACTCTCGGCAGGGTCCTTGAGGGTGCATGGGAGTTTGCCCAACCAGTCTACATGTGTTTTGTGGACTTGGAGAAGGCATTCGACCGTGTCCCTCGGGAAGTGCTCAGAGAGTATGGGGTATCGGACTGTCTGATTGTGGCAGTCTGCTCCCTGTATGATCAGTGCCAGAGCTTGGTCCGCATTGCCGGTAGTAAGTCGGACACGTTTCCAGTGAGGGTTGGACTCCGCCAAGGCTGCCCTTTGTCACCGATTCTGTTCATAACTTTTATGGACAGAATTTCTAGGCGCAGTCAAGGCGTTGAGGGGATCTGGTTTGGTGGCTGCAGGATTAGGTCTCTGCTTTTTGCAGATGATGTGGTCCTGATGGCTTCATCTGGCCAGGATCTTCAGCTCTCACTGGATCGGTTCCCAGCTGAGTGTGAAGCGACTGGGATGAGAATCAGCACCTCCAAGTCCGAGTCCATGGTTCTCGCCCGGAAAAGGGTGGAGTGCCATCTCCGGGTTGGGGAGGAGATCTTGCCCCAAGTGGAGGAGTTCAAGTACCTCGGAGTCTTGTTCACGAGTGAGGGAAGAGTGGGTCGTGAGATCGACAGGCGGATCGGTGCGGTGTCTTCAGTAATGCGGACGCTGTATCGATCCGTTGTGGTGAAGAAGGAGCTGAGCCGGAAGGCAAAGCTCTCAATTTACCGGTCGATCTACGTTCCCATCCTCACCTATGGTCATGAGCTTTGGGTTATGACCGAAAGGACAAGATCACGGGTACAAGCGGCCGAAATGAGTTTCCTCCGCCGGGTGGCGGGGCTCTCCCTTAGAGATAGGGTGAGAAGCTCTGCCATCCGGGAGGAGCTCAAAGTAAAGCCGCTGCTCCTCGACATCGAGAGGAGCCAGATGAGGTGGTTCGGGCATCTGGTCAGGATGCCACCCGAACGCCTCCCTAGGGAGGTGTTTAGGGCACGTCCGACCGGTAGGTAAGACCCAGGACACGTTGGGAAGACTATGTCTCCCGGCTGGCCTGGGAACGCCTCGGGGTCCCACAGGAAGAGCTGGACGAAGTGGCTTGGGAGAGGGAAGTCTGGGCTTCCCTGCTTAGGCTGCTGCCCCCGCGACCTGACCTCGGATAAGCGGAAGAAGATGGATGGATGGATGGGGTAAAACTCCCAATGGTTGGTTATACCATGCTAAATTAAAATGATTGTACAACCGTGATTGATAACCGTACTTTGATCAACTCACAGACCGGTGATACTGCTCTTTTACGGGAGAAACAAGCTAGCGTTAGCTTGCGAGACAGCTTAAATATTAGCATGACTACAAGAGACATTAAAGTCTATTCCCAATAAGAACCAGCATACTACAATATAAACGTAAATGAACACATTACTCTATGAGCAACTTAGATATTCAGTTGAGTACATTGAACTTACAGGATGTGCTCTCTTAGACTGATCATTCCATACTAGGAGGAATAACAACATTGTGTTTACTACAGGAAGTGAATTTGCATGACGTCACATGAATTGTTTTTTCTTTTTCATCAAAAAACAGTAGAACCTTCACAAATTAAAAGCGAAAATAAAGGTATTTAAACACTCAAATATTGATAACATGCTCGAACAATATTTAATGTTTCTTCTGCCAAGAAAGTATGTTGTGTGCCTTTTTTATTTACTGTCATTTTCAAATAAATCGCCTTGTATGTATGGAACAATTGACAAAGAATATTTGAAAGCTTTATAAGATTTCAATGTGTGGTATAAGTACTTTTTGAGCACATTCAACACTACCACAATACTAATAATACCTGTGATATGAAATGTTCAATTACATCCCTAGCTCAGACAGATTGAGTAAAGAGTAGAAAACTCAGTCGTAAAATGCGCCACAAAATATATTTTCAAGAAGTAGGGAAGTACCATTCGGTTTTCATATTCTCACAGGACAGGCTCACTGCCCCACACTTTGAAAACCCCTGACAAAATGTTAGAATGTTGTTGGCAGTGAAGAAAGAAAATGGAAGAAGTTTTGCAAAGTGACAATGTAGGGGATTTCACTGCGTATCGTTGCTTATATCGGGTTAATCATGTGAAACAAATTAGGGCATCGCACGGTGTAACAGATGCGCAAAGAAGTGTGAACATTTTACAAAATATGGGCCTTTGCTCGTGCTATTATTTATTTTTTTGACAAAAGTGGAACTTCGATTTATGAATCTTTCATTGTACAAACTTTTTGTTTTACAAGCCACAGACCTACACCATCTCAGTGTACAAACATTTCATCCACAGAAGTGCTGTCGTTAGCTACTGGGCCAATTTGTGTTTTTTTTCTTTCTTTTTAAAGCCTTTTTGTAGTTTATGCGAGATCAATATAAGTCCCAAGAAAGCAATGGACAAGCGATGTGTGGTTTGAAACATTCAAGAAGCAACCCCAGCGTTGTCGAGACTGCCTCCTCGCTCCTCCCCCTACCTTATGCTGCGAATCAAGAATATTGAATACGAGGTAAAGTGGATTTATTTTATTTTATATATCATTGCAGCGACCTGGCTGTTAAAGTTAAGGAGTTTTGTGATTTTGAATTGTGAGTGCACCACAGGACTAGTGACAGTGTGTGTGCGTGTTCTCAAACGACGACAGTTCAGCTAATTGTTGTTGTTTTGACTCTGTTATTGAATTAAAAGTTGATCAATCACCACCTTGTTATGTTTGTTTCATATGCAGTACTGTTTAGTGCTTTATATTGTGTTCGAATTGTACAAGGTTTTACTAAAATATGGGATTTTGTTGAGGCTGAAACCCATTAGTGGTGTTTACATGTTTTCAAATGGAAACATTTGCTTCAATATACAAACCTTTCTATTACGATCCTTGTTCAAAAGCCAATTAGGTTTGTAAATCGAGGTTCCACTGCATGCTACATGATGACTTAAAAATTCTCGCACACAGCTAAATGTGCTACAGAAAACACTTACTGTAACTTTAGGGTGTTAAGATGAATAACTGCGGAATTTACTACACACCTTGAGGGAACTGACAAGCATATGTCCGCCAACAAGCAAAAGTTCATAGGCTGAGGATACAATTGAGGATATCTGATTACATGATGATTACATACCGCAGCATTTTGACCACAACCGAAAGGGTCAAAATGCATGAAACTTCCATCCATGGCGACAATGAAATGTCTCGATTTTAATACATGAGTTTACCCAAACATGAGTTACAAAGGCCCATCGAGGAAATCACAGTTTAGCATCAAATTGCAGTAACTCTCTTGCAAAAGGTTAACCTGACTCTCCAGACCAATGTAGTTCGCTGAGCTCCACACAAGGATCTGTGACTTCTCAATAGAAGATGTATTTCAGAAGTCGGGGCCTTGTAAAAAAAAAAAATTGTATGCGATTGGTTAAACCACTTGTCCGTTATCTTGAATGACGTGCTACTTCAACCACTCACATCGAACTCAACCCGTAAGGCTGATGAGAGCGACGCTGGGAAAACCAAAACAGAACAGCCGACATATTGGATAACGACAGAGCGAAAAGTTAGATAACTTTTACTGAAACAACGCAGCAATGTCAGTAAACGATCGATGTCGCAAAACAGTTGCAATAGCAGAATCAATGTTAGCACACGACTCCTCGTTGCGTGCCGCCATTGTTGTTTGGATCAAACAGTCCCATCGGCGCTATGTCACATCTCTGAAATCCCGCCCGGTGATTCTGATAGGTTTGTTATTTTTTGCTATCTTGAAGTAGTTTGCAATGCCCTCGAGCCCAGATGCTTGTGTGGAGCTCAGCGAACTACAAGGATCTGGCAAGAGTCAGGTTGCCAAAAGGTCAGATCTTGCCCAAAGTGCCTATGGTGGGTTTGTGTACTAACCCAGTAGAGAATGCATGCAAGCATTTGCTTTACTAGTGACTACATTGAACACATTTCACTTTCCGGTTCCCTTCGAACTAAGGATGTTTGCTCTGAGTCCTGCCACTTCACGACGTTCACGTCAACCATGACTTGCATGGGCCCGTTCAATACTACCGTTTTGCCGTATTAAAACAATGTCCCGACTTGTTGAATTAGAATCAAATCTTAAGGGTATTTGGGGGAAAAAACAAAAAACTAATCTTGTCCGTAATTGTGTTTGTCCTTCGTGTTTGCTTTTCCTCCTCATTACGGGGACTTCTGGGAAGTGTAATGAGTGGAGATGGTCACCGCGCACCTCTGTGAGGGTCAAGGGATTACAGACATGTCTTGTTAAATTAGGCTGCTGTGACTGAGTAGGGGGGGACTCAGCTGTGGAAGTGGAACCTGGATGTGTGTGTGTCTTGGTGATGAGCTACCAACCAACTAGGTCCACGGCTAGGATACATTCCCACATGTATTTAGTTTTCATGTAAGACAAAGCAAGGTGCACACAAAGACAATCCCGCAGTTTTTGTTCCGATTGTCTGCCTTCTGACCAAAGACGGTAAACGTCCGATTATCTTATTTCACATATGATTGGCTTATACGATTGTCCTGTGGTCTGAGGTGTGTTAAGAGAGAGTTTGTCCCATTGATTGGATTCAAAATGGGTTTTTGGGGACAATAGTAAATATTATGTCTCAATCATGGATTGTGACATGGCACGAAAAGTAGCCAATCAAAAAGCTAAAAAAGAAGTGTTGAGAACATACTCATCTCTAACCCGCTCGGTAGATTACAAAATCCGTGTTTATGCCCTCTCAATGATTTTCTGTCAAAAATAGTCCCAAAACCATTCTCATTCTCTCCTACTCCGAGCTACTTATCAAATGACCAATTCGAGGTGACCTAACTCATATATATATATATATATATATATATATATATATATATATATATATATATATATATATAGGCCAAAAGTTTGGACACACCTTCTCATTCAATGCGTTTTCTTTATTTTCATGACTATTTACATTGTAGATTGTCACTGAAGGCATCGAAACTATGAATGAACACATGTGGAGTTATGTACTTAACAAAACAAAGGTGAAATAACTGAAAACATGTTTTATATTGTAGTTTCTTCAAAATAGCCACTCTTTGCTCTGATTACTGCTTTGCACACTCTTGGCATTCTCTCGATGAGCTTCAAGAAGTAGTCACCTGAAATAGTTTTCACTTCACAGGTGTCATAGTTTTGATGCCTTCAGTGACAATCTACAATGTAAATAGTCATGAAAATAAAGAAAACGCATTGAAAGGAGAAGGTGTGTCCAAATCTTTGGCCTGTACTGTATATAAAAACATAATAAATGCATAAAGATTCCCTTCTTTAAGACAATAATATAAGTTGATGTATTGCAGTACCTTATTCTGATGACTTGCATTGATTGGAATCAGACAGGATTCACAGTAGTGCTGATAAGCTCCACAACTTCAAATTTACATTGTGGAGGGGAAAATAAATCCTCCTGGCATTGCAATACCAGATGATATGGTTGGTTTTTAGCTTTTCATTTGTCCAACTTCCATATTCGTTTGTATACGTTTTACAAGAAATATATTGGAGAGTAACTCGACAGCTCGCTAGCTCGTATGCGCTTGTTTTCTGAAACCTTTATTTTGTTAGCGCAGGCAGGATGGAGCAGCCCTTTTATTGTGAAGACAGGAACTGTGTGGTCGGTCTATAGATTTTTGACCGCAGGTGTTAGGCGAAAGAGTTATTTATCTCGTTACCGTAGGTTGTTTAATTTTTTCATAATGAGTTCGCAGCAGCCAGCGTCATTTCACAAAATCCCCGAGTGCCATGTATGTCAATCAAGTGACGAAAGTGACGGCATATTGAAGATGATGATTGGTAATTCTGAGCTCGATTATTTTTTAAAGCCTGGCAATCGACTGACACAAGCTCCAGGATCGACTGGTAGCTCGCGATCGAACTGATGGGCACCACAGCTCTAAACCAATATAGCTATTTTCGTACGCCAGCTTTCACTTACACTGTCGGTATTGCAATACATCATCACTGGGAAAGATGCTACTTTAAAATTGCAGGGTGTACAGTAACTTTTTGCCAATAAAAAAACATATGCTCAAGATATTGAAACCAAATGACCATTTGAAGTTCCGGGACAGTCCCACTCAGTAATACAGTACTTGACTTTTAGCGACCACAAATGTACATACATTCAAGATCTTAAACTCAACGCTAGTCTTCGGCGAGGAGACGTGCCTATGTTGATGGTATAGCAGCCATAGAAGAAGATAATAATGCACAAATTAAAATGTCAAGTTATATGTCCATTCTGAGGGGTTTGAAGCTTGTGCAATGTATGTAAAAACTTTATGTTTGGACTTTGAACGGTCCAAGTGCTACATGTTGCAACACACAAAACGTGGTTAATAAACTACACAAAAGATAGCTTAAAGGCAACTGGACGTCTTTTTGGGTTCAGTTGTCTTTGATTAAATTTTTGTGAAATACCTCGATAATTGACTCTATACAATGGGTAGGGAACCTATGGCTCGTGGGCAATAAACTGTCGATATCATGCAATGCTAAAAAAAAAGCCCCAACACTAACTTAACCCACAATCGCATCATAAATGACCCTTGGAGGATTTTATAAAAAAAAAAAAAAAAAATGGCCCCCGATAGGACAAAATATTCACCACTCCTGCTCTGCACAGACAAGCTGTGGTTCATGGAAGTCCTATAAATAAAAGGCAATGTTCAGTTTCGGTCCGGCTTAAAAGTCCTGCCTTGCATCCGACTGTTCCATTGAGTCGCGTACACTCGCTACATGAACAGTTGCACACATTCAGGAAGAACAACAACACACGCCTTCTACACACATCAGCGGCATGGGTTTGGAAGACAAAAGTGTTCGGGACACGGTCACCGCCGCTCATATGCAGCTATCTCGAGATCGAGGGTAGCCCGTTAGCATCCTTCCTCGCCCTGCTTCAAAAAACATGGTTATTATTATTATTACAATAAAGTGATATAAAACAAGGGTTAGGGAAGGGAAACGAGGAGGTGAAACATTACCTCACTACAAGTCTTTTTTGGTTTCCTAAAATCTTTTTTGTCGTCAGGTTTTTGAAAGGTTTACACATATGATAAATAAGCACAGTCTCTACATTTAGGAATCAACAATATGCGATCCTGTATGATACGGTATCGTTTTAGCAAAACTGTAGATAACTTTTGTTTGAGACACACAAGAAGCTTTAAACACAGGTGTTAGTGCATAGGTTCCTGCAGACAAAATGAGTATTTGTATACAGTCAACTAAAGTGTCCCTTGCAAACATCTTCGGAGCGTAAAGAAACTGTCTATCCATGTAAAATATTGATCTTTTTCACACCCTCCTTGATTAAACTTTTCACTTAAATATATCTCTATCTATATACATGATGTATAAATAATGATAGGACAGAGCATAAAACAGTGTTACCTGGTAACGTGTCTTTGAAATCACAGCAAATAGAAGGTCAAATGAAAATGGAACACAGTGACATCTGATAAAAGAAAAGGGAAATTGCCACATGTGACATAGGATGTGTTTCAGTTTGGAGGAGCACAGGAGGGTGTGATCAATCCTCACAAATTGGACGGAAGCTTCGAGCGGACAGTTTGAGTTTCTAGATCCGATGAGTAGGCAGAGGAGCCCCTCCGAAGTGATGAGGAAGGGGAGGCTCCGGGAGAGCAAGTCTGATGCGAGTGCCCTGGAGAAAGCTGGATTGGAGGTGTCATATGCCCCAGAACTGAGCTACAAGGTTTGGGTTTTAGAGTTGGTGAGGAGAAAGGTGAGGGGTAATAACCTGCTTCCATGGAGGAGCAGGTAGTTTGTTGGCCTAAGGCCTGGGCCACCTCCTGGGGAAGCAATGGGTGCGAGCTGGATAGCAGCTTTAGATCCTCTGAAAAGCGACCTGGCTGAGAATCTCTTCCTGTGGTCTGTGTCTGGACTGGAGGATATGACGGAAGAGAGGATTGAGGCATGAGCATAGGACTTTCGGATCCTGGGGCACTGGTGGGGTCACTGTAGTGGAAAGTCCTGCTCATAACTGGGCTTTGAAAAGTCGGGCTGGGAGCCACTGGAGTAAGGCATGGAGAGGCATTTGCTGAACCGTACTGGGCCAAGGAAGCCAAAGCAGACCTCTCCAAGGACATCTGGTGAGGAAGGAATCCTGACTGGAGGCCTGCCAGGCCAATATGACCAAAGGATGATAGGGAACCATCAGCAGGCTGTTGACTATTATGTCCTCTGCTTGGGGATGGGGATCCTTGTGGAGGGGAGTGGAAGAGATTTAAGCCACTTGTAGTCCTGCCCCCTCCTGCAAATTGTTGGAAGGGGGTCACTTGAGGAGGTTTGGGAGGTGGCTCACTGTGAAGAAGCTGTCCCGGCATGGGGCTAGTAGAGCCAGTCGATATAGGACTCTGACAGCGTGTAGAAGAAATAAGTCCTTCTACAACTGCACCAGAGATGCCTCCTGAAGGGCCACTTGTTACACAGCCTCCTACAGACCCGTCTGTTGATTTGCTTTTATGTGATCCAATCGTTCCTTCCCCTTGCACACTCGAACTAATGTAGCTCGATGCAGATCCACTGAAAGCCCTTCCTAGAGATCCTCCAGGGTTTACTATTACAGAGTCACTAGAAAGTCCGATTAGGGGTCCCATCGTGGATCCGCCTGTTAATCCTCCAGAAACCATTCCCTCTGATCCACCAGAGGCCCACCCCAATGTTCCACCGGTGGTCACTGGTACAAGTACTTCTCCAGAAGTCGTGGCAACTGACCTAAAAGAAGTCCTACCTAATGATGCAGTAGCATCTGTTGAGACCAGTAAATCTTCAGAGGTCTCCCCTACTGGCCCAACAGAAGCCCTTCCTAGAGATCCCACAGTTGTCGTTGACACACTTAATTCTCCTGCAGTCCCTTCAAACGAAAACCTGCCTAACGAACCGCCAGTGGTCATCCCTCCAAGTAATTCTCCAGAAGCCCTTCCCGTTGATCCACGAGAGACCCCTTTCAAAGATCTCCTGGAGGAATCTGTTAATGATGCACAGGTAACACTACCTGATGCCACTAGTGCTGATCTGCTACAAGCACCACCCACTGAACCTTCAGATACCCCTACTACTAATTCCCCTGAGATAACCCCTGCTGATCGAATGGGAGCTGAACTCAATCTAAAGTTGCTCAGTGAACTTGCTTCTGTTGCTGCAGTTGTAAAGACCTCGGCAGCCCATGCACTGTCCCCTCCACCGTCCCCTTCCATAGAACCCCCTACTGCTCCACCTGAAGGCCAGTCTGATGTACTGGCACAGGCTCCAACTGCGCTGCCACTTATTCCTGACCCTGTGCTTCCACCTGTTGATCCTTGGTGGAAGAGACTCGACAAAGGTGGGGTAGTTGAGCGAAAAGGCTGTTGATGCTGTGGTTGTGAGTGTAGCTGGGCCATACTTGATGAGGGTGAACCAGAAGATGAATACGGCCTGCGAGAAAATGCTGAGGTCCCACTCGCACTAAATCCTGACCTTGTTTCATTCTGTCCACACTGGCTTCCACTATCTGCACCCTGTTGGTTGGAGCTAGCTGCCACTGAACCTGATGCTACATGCTGAGCCTGAAAAGAGGAAAGCAACGACATGTCCACCCCAGAGCGTATTTTTGAAGGTGTGCTGGCAGGAGAATCTCCAGCAGAACCAGGAGCTGGTGATGAAGGACCAAATGTGTGGAACTTCTTTTGCCGACTGGGAGGGTCCTTTAGGGACCCTAGAACAGAAACCGGTGGCCTGAAAAGAGTTGACGGCAGATGGGGATGATGTGTTAGGGCGATGGCCACTGAGGTGGTGGCGGCTGCTGCCTGGAGAGGTGCCTGGATCAGCGGGGCCCAGATGACAGGGGTAGGTGATGGAGGCGTCTGCGGAGGGACATTTTGCAAGAGGTGGGCACAGTGGGCCATGTCCCTGTCGTGCTGCACAATCTGCTGGATGATCTCATTCTCCTGGTAGTTGAGGACGCCAGAGCTGAGGTCGTGCTGCACCTTATGCTGCAGGATGGAGTTTTTCTTGCCTGCAAAAACACACAAACAGAAACAGACACACAAACAGACAGTGAGGAGGGAGAAAGAAAGGGAATAAAATAAGAACGAGCATATCTTGTCAGCCGATAGGACTCAGCTGACATTTTTGGTGTACTCGAGTGACAGCCTTATTTAACAGCATCTTTCGTTTGTGGAAGCTAGCACAGAAACTGCAAGGGAGAGAGAATAGTAAAAAGGGAATAAGAAGAAAAATGTTTGCGATAGAAAGAGATGTAAAAATATAAATACAGGAGTGAGTAGGGAAGACAAAGGAGAAAAAGAGAATACAGGTGGGAGACAACTACCCCGAGACACACGCTCTGAAAGCGTGACAGCCTCAAGGTGTAGGCGGTGTATGTCTCAGTAGCTCTGACTTTGGGTTTCCATAGCAACAGGGGACACAATATAAACAAAACTTCACACTGCAATGCATGCTATAAAGGGATTCTGATTGGCCAAGATTCACATAAATTATGTTATATATTTATTTACAATGTGACTTAAATAAATCCATTGATTCATTCCTTGAACGGATCTTTCTGATGATAACATTTATTATTATCATTAAGTGAAGTGAAGTGAATTATATTTGTATAGCGCTTTTCTCTAGTGACTCAAAGCGCTTTACATTGTGAAACCCAATATTTAAGTTACATTTTCAAACCAGTGTGGGTGGCACTGGGAGCAGGTGGGTAAAGTGTCTTGCCCAAGGATGCAACGGCAGTGACTGGGTTGGCAGAAGTGGGGATCGAACCTGGAACCCTCAAGTTGCTGGCACGGCCACTCTACCAACCGAGCGATAACGCCCCAAATATTTCTGTTAATTAATTTAGTCATTTAATTTCATGATCGCTAGGTTGCATGGAAATTTGTTATAAAGTGTAAGCCAAAACTAAGTTAATATAAGGCTAATTACACTGTGCAATAAAACACGGAATAACTGTATCGAACACATTCATTTATATCTTGACTAGTTTGCGTATTTCATTAGTGATTTATTAATTACCAAATTATTTATGTAATGATATATGTATTTATTTAATTGCCTTTTACTTAAAACGCACCATGGAAAAAAAGTGGTGGGCGGGGTCAAAGATTTGATTGGTTGAAGTGCAGTAAAAGCAGAGTTTAGAATAACGGCATTATATTATATTGGGGTTACTGACACCGTTACTTTTACTCGTAACGAGTAATCTAATGAACTACTTTTTTTAACGTTACAACACCATAAACGAGACGTTTGATGTAACGTTGCACGCGACTTTTGATGTGACAGCGTTAGAGTCACAGCAAGTTCAATGCAGGAACTATATTTTTATTAATGAAAGCCACAACCACTACCACAGTAAAATTAACTTGATATCAAATAGAAGGAAACAACATCACACAGCAAACATTACACAACATGTACAGTAAGTACACTCACACATACACACTAATACTTTGAAGGAATAATAGACAAATCAGGGATTGAAGTGACCTTGCAATCCTACCATTTGTGGACAAAGAGACCACAGCCATCGAAGCACATTCAATCTCTTTATTAACTAGCGCTAACATAATCCAGTGAAAAGATTCAACAGAGCTGCTGTAACAACCCTAAAAACAACACATTTGAGCCAACAAACACAGATGAGCTAATGCTGCTCTGTCTGGGCGCTGATATCACACGTCGTTTAGCCCTTTACAGGTACATACACACACTCTGGTCTCTAGAAACATCTCAACTGCATACACTAGATATTTCAAGTTTTTTGAAATTTTTTATAAAGTAACACAATAATTACTTCACCGAGTAAATTAATTCATGTTTTAAAGGGTAATAGTGTTAGTAATTAATTTACTTTTTTGGCAAAGTAACAGGCAGCAGGGGTTAGTGCATGTGCCTCACAATACGAAGGTCATGAGTTCAATCCTGGGCTTGGGATCTTTCTGTGTGGAGTTTGCATGTTCTCCCCGTGACTGTGTGGGTTCCCTCCAGGTACTCCGGCTTCCTCCCACCTCCAAAGACATGCACCTGGGGATAGGTTGATTGGCAACACTAAATTGGCCCTAGTGTGTGAATGTGAGTTTGAATGTTGTCTGTCTATCTGTGTTGGCCCTGCGATGAGGTGGCGAATTGTCCAGGGTGTACCCCGCCTTCCGCCCGAATGCAGCTGCGATAGGCTCCAGCACCCCCCGCGACCCCGGAAGGGACAAGCGGTAGAAAATGGATGGATGGATAGCCAAGTAACTATAATTACTTTTTTAAAATAAGTGAAGTGAATTACATTTATATAGCGCTTTTTCTCAAGTGACTCAAAGCGCTTTACATAGTGAAACTCAATATCTAAGTTACATTTAAACCACTCTGGGTGGCACTGGGAGCAGGTGGGTAAAGTGTCTTGCCCAATGACACAACAGCAGTGACTAGGATGGCGGAAGCGGGGATCGAACCTGCAACCCTCAAGTTGCTGGCACGGCCGCTCTACCAACCGAGCTATACCGTCCCGTTTCCATACACTGAAAATACGCCATCCAAATAATATTTAATTAAAACATACAAGTATTTCTAACTATATTTTACATTTCAAATAATTCAATTAATTATTATTTATTTTTGTTTTACTTGCTAATTTTCTGAACATTATATTAACCTAATTGGCACACAACACAAACCTCTCCTTAAAGAAACTAGGAACACTGATTATTCATCCATCCATCCATTTTCTACCGCTTGTCCCTTTTGGGGCTGCGGGGGGTGCTGGAGCCTATCTCAGCTGCATTTGGGCGGAAGGCGGGGTACACCCTGGACAAGTCGCCACCTCATCGCAGGGCCAACACAGATAGACAGACAACATTCAACCTCACATTCACACACTAGGGACAATTTAGTGTTGCCAATCAACCTATCCCCAGGTGCATTTCTTTGGAGGTGGGAGGAAGCCGGAGGGAACCCACACAGTCATGGGGAGAACATGCAAACTCCATACAGAAAGATCCCGAGCCCGGGATTGAACTCAGGACTATTTAGGACCTTCGTATTGTGAGGCACATGCACTAACCCCTGTACCACCGTGCTGCCCCTGATTATTCATGTTTTCAAAATGGGGACTAACTTATTGTCTCATTGTCTTTAAAAATAATTCCGAGCCTTAGAAGTTACACCGAGTTTGTCAAGTGTGCGCAAGGTCAAAGAGACAGGTTACATCACTTTGACGTGCACACTTACTGCTCACTCCTGCAGAAACGTGCAGATCTCTAGGCTCAAACTCCATTAGTCATTGTTGAACGGTGGAACGAGCGGTGACAAGGTCAATTCACCGGCCTGCCATTTTCAATTCGAGGCTCCGGAACCCAAAGATATTCCAAATGCAATTAGGCGCAGATCAATCTCTCCATTCCTTGTTATGACTGGTGGCGGCGCTCCTCCGAGGATGACCCTTGATCCACCTGACCGCTAATCGCTTGCAAACCTCTAATCAGATTGTGCAAAGTCCATCAACAGAGTAATTAATTTGTGGATCAGGGCTAAAGTACGCCAGTGACTTTATTATGGGAGAAGGCTGGAGGAGAACATCAAGCTCGGCAGAAAAGGCCGTACACAGGAGACCATCCCTCAGAAAGATCACTATCAGCCCACCATATTTTTTCAAAGCAGCCATTTGCTACAAAGAGTCTCCCCGAAGCAATGTCTATCTTCCATGCTAAACATAGCAAAGGATAAAACAGAGCATACGAGCGATGCCTGAGTGATGATACAGACGTGCCTTTCATTGTGAATATTGTATTTGCACAGGCTGGGTTTGGGAAGAGTGACGGATACGGAGAGAATATCAATTGTCTCCATCGGAGATCAAACAGGGAATTCACAACCAGAGCGCGGTCTGCCTCTTTTAACAGCGTTGACTGAGTATCAAAAACGTTTTGACGACCCTCAACTGTCGTCTGAGAACTCGAACACGGTGTCACGGAGCACGATGCATACACACACAGAATTGGATTCAAGGAAAGCAGGTAAAAGGGTGAAGAAATCATCAAGGAAGGACTAATTAAATGTATTATTACGTCCACGGGTGCACACAAGACCAAGGCCAGTGTAAACAAACACTTTTTTGGCTATTTTCCTTGAGCTATTCTCCACTCTGATACTAAATTATATGATACCATGTTCAGTATTACTCCACAAAAGCCAAAAGATACATACAACTAAATAATGAAACATGACAAAAATCCACATTCAGCAGTTTTCTTCGGGTGCATATCTTGCATATATCGTTTTTCATCATTGTTTTAAAATACTTTTGTATATGTCATACACAATTCCAATGTTGTATTACTATGTATACCACATAGTACCTCCCCGGATTGTAAATAATCAAAATAAATTTGTAATTCAAGGAAAGCAGGTAAAAGGGTGAAGAAATCATCAAGGAAGGGCTAATTAAATGTATTATTACGTCCATGGGTGCACACAAGACCAAGGCCAGTGTAAACAAACACTTTTTTGGCTATTTTCCTTGACCTATTCTACACCCTGATACTAAATTATATGATACCATGTTCAGTATTACTCCACAAAAGCCCAAAGATACATACAACTAAATAATGAAACATGACAAAAATCCAAATTCAGCAGTTTTCTTCGGGTGCATATTTTGCATACCGTATTTTCCGCACTATAAGGCGCACCGGATTATTAGCCGCACCTTCTATGAATTACATATTTCATAATTTTGTCCACCAATAAGCCGCCCCGGACTATAAGCCGCGCCTACGCTGCGCTAAAGTGAATGTCAAAAAAACGCTGCGCTAAAGTGAATGTCAAAAAAACAGTCAGATAGTTCAGTCAAACTTTAATAATATATTGAAAACCAGCGTTCTAACAACTCTGTCCCAAAATGTACGCAAATGTGCAATCACAAACATAGTAAAATTCAAAATGGTGTAGAGCAATAAATAGCAACATAATGTTGCTCGAACGTTAATGTCACAACACACAAAATAAACATAGCGCTCACCTTCTGAAGTTATTCTTCATTCGTAAATCCTTCGAATTCTTCGTCTTCGGTGTCCGAATTGAAAAGTTGCGCAAGCGTGGTATCCAAAATGGCCGGTTCCGTCTCGTAGAAGTCATCGGGAGTCAGTGTCGCTGTTGTTCTGTGAATCCTGCCTTCCGGAAAGCTCGGACCACAGTTGTGACCGAAATATCTGCCCAAGCATTTACGATCCACTGGCAAATGTTGGCGTATGTCGTCCGAGGCTGTCTGCCCGTCTTAGTGAAGGTGTGTTCGCCTTCGGAGCTGTGTGAAAAAAGCCACCCGGCCTCTTCGCGTAAACTTCCCTTAACCACTCGCTCATCTTTTCTTCATCCATCCATCCCTTCGAGTTAGCTTTTATGATGACGCCGGCTGGAAAGGTCTCTTTTGGCAAGGTCTTCCTTTTGAATATCACCATGAGTGGAAGTTAGCATGGCAAGCTAGAACCACAGTGAAGGATGACTTCTCATTCCCTGTGGAGCGAATATTCACCGTACGTGCTCCCGTTCCACAGTGCGGTTCAGTTGCTGTGAAATACGGTAGTAATCCGTGTGCGGATGGAGAGATTGCGTCTTTTTATGAACCGGATCGTTTAGTAGGAGCCATTTTGTGGTCTTTACAGATGTAAACAGGAAATGAAACGTACGGTGATATCCGCGCGTTTTTTCTTCTTCTTCCGGGGGCGGGTGAAGCGCTTCCTGTTCTATGGGGGCGGGTGCTTTCCTTGGCGGTTGCTTGCGTAGAAGAAGAAGCGCTTCCTGTTCTACCGGGAAAAAAGATGGCGGCTGTTTACCGAAGTTGCGAGATCGAAACTTTATGAAAATTAATCGTAATAAAGCGCACCGGGTTATAAGGCGCACTGTTAGCTTTTGAGCAAATTTGTGGTTTTTAGGTGCGCCTTATAGTGCGGAAAATACGGTATATTGTTTTTCATCATTGTTTTAAAATACTTTTGTACATGTCATACACAATTCCAATGTTGTATTACTATGTATACCACATAGTACCTCCCCGGATTGTAAATAATCAAAATAAATTTGTAAATAATCAAATGTATATACTTTTTCTTATGCTTTCTGAACTCACTATGTTCACTGCTCGCTGTACATATCCTACCAAGTCAGACCTACACTGCTTCAATGTCCATTTCTCAGATGATGCAATTGTTGATGACTGAAGTGCTGATATCAACCAAACCTAACCCCCTGCCCCAACCCCCCCCCCCCCCCCCCCCTCCCCTCCACATCCCACCCCCCGGATTGTAAGTAATGTAAATAATTCGATGTATATATTCTGATGATTAACTTGTGTGATGACTGTATTATGCTGATAGTATATATTTGTACCATGAATTGATTTACGTGGACAAGTTGAAAAACTTATTCGGGTGTTACCTTTTAGTGGTCAATTGTACGGAATATGCACTGTACTGTACAATCTACTAATAAAAGTTTCAATCAATTCAATCAATCAATCAAGTAGAGTTTTTCACCTCCGATACCGTACCGACATTGGAGCCTTGAGTTTTGGCCATAACAGATATTAAAACGATCCAATATCAAGTACATGCTTGTATTATATTGTAGTGTGGAATGTTGGAAAAGGCTTGATCAAGTGAAATTAAAAACAAAGGTATGTATGAAAAACATATGACAGATTTGTGATTTTGAAGTACAGTAAAGAGTTCATTTAGTTTTTAGCGGCTCCTATTGGTCTATTCATTGCACAATTCATTTTTATTAAGGTCATGACGCCTTACGTTAAATAGTGCAGACACTATTGTTACTGGATACTTTCTAATACTCTTCTGCCTTGGAGACGTTGTATGTGTAAGCAACTATATTTATTTGAAACGTCTTTATATTGACAAATGACATACAAGTATCAATTAAAGGAAGGTTGTGGCCTAAAGCCTACCATGTTTACTTTTTGTAAACGACTTCACTAAAATATAAGAACAGATCAACCTTGTATGCTTCTTGGAGGACATTTGGATGTTAACTAGCTTTGCACAAGTAAATACGCTGCAGGACTACTTGTATCGGAGCTTACAACAGAGATTTTAGATGCAAGCCGTTATCTTCGATACTTGGTTTTTTTTGTATTATCGGACGCCTACTACATAACATTTAATATTTTTGTACATTCTAAATACACACATTTGTCATTCCTAAAATGATGACTAATACAGTATTTTTCGGAGTATAAGTCGCTCCGGAGTATAAGTCGCACCTGCCGAAATTGCATAATAAAGAAGGAAAAAAACATATATAAGTCGCACTGGAGTATAAGTTGCATTTTTGGGGGAAATTTATTTGATAAAACCCAACACCAAGAATAGACATTTGAAAGGCAATTTCAAATAAATAAAGAATAGTGAACAACAGGCTGAATAAGTGTACGTTATATGAGGCATAAATAACCAACTGAGAACGTGCCTGGTATGTTAACACAACATATTATGGTAAGAGTCATTCAAATAACTATAACATGCTATACGTTTACCAAACAATCTGTCACTCCTAATCGCTAAATCCCATGAAATCTTATACGTCTAGTCTCTTACGTGAATGAGCTAAATAATATTATTTGATATTTTACGGTAATGTGTTAATAATTTCACACATAAGTCGCTCCTGAGTATAAGTCGCAAAAAAAACTGTGACTTATAGTCCGAAAAATACGGTAACTATGTCCAGTACACTATTGTGTATATGTTTAAATTACCTTATGAATAGTGTAAGGAATATTCCGTACTGTATATATTTTACTACATCTGTATTTACTGTACAAAGCAAGTGAAAAACACTATATACTATGTACCTAGAGCAATAGATCCGTATTGGGTGATGTGATTGCCTGTCTGTTAATTAGTTAGCAACATAACTCACAACTTTAAAGGCAGATTTTGATGAAACTTCCAGCAAATATCCCAAAAAAGATAATGAACAATTTATTATATTTTAAGCCTGATCTCGATCATTTCTACTACGCTACCTTGCATTTACATTACACTTCTGTGTGTTTATGCATGCAGACTGACAAAAGGTTCACTCTGTGTATTTAATTCTGCTGTTGATAGCTCAAAAAGTTATGGCCACATTTTGATTAAACTCACGGCAAATGTCAATTTCCGGATCAACATCTGGATTCAGGGCTTTTTTCCTTTTGGGAGGTAGGGGGTGGGCCCTGGTGGAAGTCTGCGCTCCACGACTGCTTTTATAATTTGATTTATTATTACTTATTTAATACTTATGTTTTTTTTACTTAAAATAAAGGTAAAGTTAAAGTTAAAGTACCACTGATAGTCACCCACACACAATTTGTGGTGAAATTAAATTACCCTCTGCATTTGACCCATCCCCTTGTTCCAACCCCTGGGGGGTGAGGGGAGCAGTGAGCAGCAGTGGTGGCCGCGCTCGGGAATAATCACAATCAAACATATTGTGGTATTGTGTTTATCGAGTAGTCTACACTGCAAAAAGTCAGTGTTCAAAAACAAGAAAAAAAATACAAAAATTTGGGGTATTTTACTTGAACTAAGCAAAATTATCTGCCAATAGAACAAGAAAATTCAGCTTGTCAAAACTTTCCAATACAAGTAAAATTAGCTAACCTCAATGAACCCAAAAATACCTTAAAATAAGTATATTCTCACTAATAACAAGTGTACTTTTCTTGGTAGAAAAAAATAGACCTTTTTGCTCAATATGTTGAAAAATATTCTTAAATAAGTAAATGCTAGTGCCATTATCTTGACATAATGATATGCGCTCGGCATCATGATTTTTTTTTTCATGCTTGAAGTAAGAAATTATTACTTTAAAAAAGTAGTTTTATACTTGTGAGTGTTAATCAGTGTTGGGACTAACGCGTTACAAAGTAACGCGTTACTGTAACGCCGTTACTATCGGCGGTAACTAGTAATCTAACGCGTTATTTTTTATATTCAGTAACTCCGTTTCCGTTACTACATGATGCGTTACTGCGTTATTTTGCGTTATTTTTTATGTAGTATCGGCTAGAAACTGAGAAGATCTGAGTGTCGCTGCTGAAGAGGCGACGAAAAAGAGGCGCGCCGCGCGCTGTCTGTGTGTACGTGTGTGTGTGTGAGTGTGTGTGTGGGGGAGGGGGCGTGTCTGTGTCTACTATCAAGACGTCATGGCGAACCCCGAAGCCGAGTTTCTTAAAATGGAGATATTTTCAGTACGTTTCTTTTATCGACCACAAAGAAAAGAACATTTTAGCTGAATGTAAGTTTCAAATATGCTGAAACAGCGACAAAAACAACATGCTTCGACGAAGCTAGTAAAGAGACACACACTTCACCTCCACCTCCAACAGCGGCTGGATTTTAACGAGGCACTGCACACGTGAAGGTACACACACTCTGTCAATTCTCTTATATACTCTTTCATTTTAAACTTTTAGAGTGTTTGATTATCACATCACTCTAAATGTTTAGACTATAAAGTTCACAAACCTAAAGAGGGATACTAGTGGGCCAGGCTAATATTTCCTTTTCTCTAAACTAAGTGGGGAAATGTGTAGAGTGTTCTGGGCTTCAGACATGATTTTATTTCAGAATTCCTTGAGAAAACGCCTGGTTAGGCTTTATGTATGTAGTGTGTGCCTTTCTTGTTTTACAGCTATGTTGTTGTTATGCTGTTTGTTACTTATGTATGTTAAGTTGCAGCTATTTAAAATAGTTTTGTCAATTTGTTCTGGTCTGAAACAAATTGGCCCTTTAAAACATATCTTTGTCTTTGTGTGTTGTATGTAGAGCACATTGCTTAGCAGAGTTCAATGATGCAAATGCATGTCAAGTTGAACAACAGATTGTATTATTCTCCAGTGCAATAACAGTACTAAAATGAAGGCTTGAAAGGGCATTAAATGGGGCCTTAAAAAAATTAAAAAAAAAATATATATAAGTAACTAAATAGTTACTTTTCACAGTAACGCATTACTTTTTGGTTTAAGTAACTGAGTTAGTAACTGAGTTACTTTTGAAATAAAGTAACTAGTAACTGTAACTAGTTACTGGTTTTCAGTAACTAACCCAACACTGGTGTTAATGACACAGCTTTGCAACAGTTGATATTCTAGTTTCAAGCATGTTTTACTCAATATAGGTCATAAAATCTCAGCTACAAGCTGTAATATCTTACTGAGATCATTTTGGACCAAAACCCTTAAAACAAGTAAAACTCTAAGATAAAATCTGCTTAGTGAGAAGAATTATCTTATCAGACAGAAAATAAGCAAATATCACCCTTATTTGAGATATTTAATCTTACTTAGATTTCAGTTTTTGCAGGGTATAAGCAACATAAACTATCCAAAGTGCCAAAATCGAGCATTTTTGTGATAAAATGTGGTTCGGTTCTGTTTTGGTATGGTACTGCACATGGCTTTTGCTGTAAATGTGGTCCCAAAATATCCAACCATGTAACTGTGCGTAGATTTGTTGTCTTCACTAAATTTCGGTCACATTGCGATGATGTCAAACTGTTCTTAAATGATGCATCCATCAACATTTCCAGGTGAACTGTTCCACTTGATCAATGGTAAGTGATGAACAATGAATTCTTACCAATCCTGTCCAGTCTGTCCAGAGCAACTGTCTCAAAGGCCCGTCTCATCATGGGATACTCCTCCAGCACCTCATTGAAGTTGTCCACCGACAGCGAGTACAGGCGACAGTACGTTTCCGCCCGGACGCTTGCTGTCCTTCTGCCTCGAGTCAGTAAACATATCTCTGTAGTAACAGAAGAAAAAAAAGACAGGTTAGTAGAACGCTTACCTTCTAGTCAACAGGTGACATTTTCTAAAATTGGGGCTAAAGTCAATTCTTGCACAGAGGACCTGGAATGGTCAAGGGGTTAAGAAGGTAATCCATAATCACACCAAATCTTTCACATGTAAAAATGCAGAGCGGGTTAATCTACTCGACCGCACACATACTCAGATTTAACAGCAAGACACTGATGATTTTTTTACCCATCAACCAGTCATGTTTGTAACCTAGAATGTTTAATAACATACCTCTTGGTGTATACCAGACCTGGGCAAAATACGATTAAAAATTACGATTTTCAATCCGGCCCGCCGGACGTTCTACTAGGATTGTACGGTATACTGGTATTAGTATAGTACTGCGATACTAATGAATCATATTCGGTACAATACCGCCTCTGAAAAGTACCGGTCCGCCCACCACCAAGTACAGTAGCGTATCTTGTTAATACTACTATGATTACGTCTATATTTTTTGGCATTACAAATCTTCTTTGGTTTAAAAAAAAAATTACATTATGTTTATAAACTCAGGAAATATGTCCCTGGACACATGAGGACTTTGAATATGACCAATGTATGATCCTGTAACTCCTTGGTATCGGATTGATGCCCAAATTATTATATTTGAACAGAAGTGTACATAGAACATGTTAAAAGAGAAAGTAAGCAGATATTAACAGTAAATGAACAAGTAGATTAATAATTAATTTTCTGCCACTTGTCCTTAACAATTTTGACAAAATAATAGAATGGAAAATGACACAATATGTTACTGCTTCTCTAGTTAAAATAAATATGTATCTACCTTCACGCCATGTCCAGTCCAACTTTACTTGCATCTCGGGAAAACAAACATCCCATAGTCCACGACTTGACATCATATTACAAACTATCTTTGTATGACTATTGTTCTCACATTCATGTTCAGTTAGTATGTATTTAATGTCTTTTAAATGATTGTGGAAAACTTTTAGAGTATAAAACTGCTGCCTACTAAAGGGCACAATTTGTCCAAAATATGCACCCCCTACTTAGACTTAGACTTAGACAAACTTTATTGATGCACAAGGGAAATTGTTCCATACAGTAGCTCAGTTCCAAAGGATGGAAAGGGTAAGGATGGAAAGGATAATGCACACAAGGGCACAAAAAAAGGGCGAAAACAAAAGGTATGAAGTAGACTGAAAATGTACCATAGTAGCAATATAAAATATAACACATATATGTACAAATTATATGTACAGTATATAACATATACTGATATATTATATTATATTATATTTTTATATAATATGTACAATATATAACAAATCACAATTACCATGACTTACTGTGTTGCCTGTGTTATTATTTTTGTTACTCAACCCAAAAGTTTGATCCCCATGGTTCGGAATGACTTGAAATTTCTCACACAGTTCAATCCGCCCGTTAAAACTCCTACCCCAACCCTGGTTTGTTTAGCCAAATTTGGCACACACTTTTGGGAGAGAGGATTGAGCAATTTTGGTTGCAAAACATATTTGCAGGGGACTTCGCTACTATTTGTCAGGAAATCATTGACCATTTGTCGAATATTTTTCCAACTTTGGAGGACATCTGTGTATGCCAGCATTCATTTCCAACAGCATATACTGTGATTTGTAACCCATTAAAGGCCTACTGAAACCCACTACTACCGACCACGCAATCTGATAGTTTATATATCAATGATGAAATCTTAACATTGCAACACATGCCAATACGGCCGGGTTAGCTTACTAAAGTGCAATTTTAAATTTTGCGCGAAATATCCTGCTGAAAATGTCTCGACATGATGACGCCTGCGCGTGACGTCACGGATTGTAGAGGACTTTATGGGACAGCATGGTGGCCAGCTATTAAGTCGTCTGTTTTCATCGCAAAATTCCACAGTATTCTGGACATGTGTGTTGGTGAATCTTTTGCAATTTGTTCAATGAACAATGGAGACAGCAAAGAAGAAAGCTGTAGGTGGGAAGCGGTGTATTGCGGCAGGTGTTGTGCCGGATAACGCACCTCCGCCTTAGAATGCACCCCCTGACTGTTGTGCCGGATAACACAGCCGGTGTTTCATTGTTTACATTCCGGAAGATGACAGTCAAGCTTTACCATTGGCCTGTGGAGAACTGGGACAACAGAGACTCTTACCAGGAGGACTTTGAGTTGGATACGCAGACACGGTACCGTGAGTACGCATGCAGCTGCGGCTTCCAAACATTTGATCGCTTGCCCGTACGTGCGTGCCGCTATGTGCATGTCACGTACGTAACTTTGGGGACTTTGGGGGAATATATGTGCTTTATGAGCTTTGGGGAGGTGAACGGTACTTTGGGCTGTGGGATTGAGTGTGTTGTGCAGGTGTTTGAGTTGTATTGGCGGGTTATATAGACGGGAGGGGGGAGGTGTTTGTTATGCGGGATTCATTTGTGGCATATTAAATATAAGCCTATATATATACTAATAGAGTATATATATGTCTTGTGTTTATTTACTGCTTTAGTCATTCCCAGCTGAATATCAGGTCCCACCCGCCTCTCACAGCATCTTCCCTATCTGAATCGCTCCCACTGCCCTCTAGTCCTTCACTCTCACTTTCCTCATCCACAAATCTTTCATCCTCGCTCAAATTAATGGGGAAATTGTCGCTTTCTCGGTCTGAATCGCTCTCGCTGCTGGTGGCCATGATTGTAAACAATGTGCGGATGTGAGGAGCTCCACAACCTGTGACGTCACGCTACTCGTCTGCTACTTCCAATACAGGCAAGGCTTTTTTATCAGCGACCAAAAGTTGCAAAACTTTATCGTCGATGTTCTCTACTAAATCCTTTCAGCAAAAATATGGCAATATCGCGAAATGATCAAGTATGACACATAGAATGGACCTGCTATCCCCGTTTAAATAAGGACATTGCATTTCAGTAGGCCTTTAAAGACAAGGTAAATGCTAAAATCAAGACAAATTATCCTGATACGACTATTATTTTCTCACTCATGCACATGTTCAAAACAACACAGATCAGCGGTGTGTCAGACCTCATCTGCCACAACTGCTCAGAAAACTAATGCTCCATTAAACAAGTTTGCAGCACTGTTTTGTGTGCATGCGAAACGGGAGTGCGCTGGTGTCGGCACGGAGAACGAATGCATGCATCATCACACCGCTGTAAGCGTGTTTTATTCATGAGAGCTTTTCACTATAAATGGTGGTGATAATAGAGGCTATATATTCCATATATATGCATATGTGGCTATGGCTGCACCAATGAGGATGCTAACTCGTTGTGTTATTTGTGAGTACGCTGTTTGTGTGTTTCATTCCATTCATTTTCTGCTGTCTCTTTGTGAGAAAGTCATTTTCCGTTTATCCCCCCTTGTATTGCGTATTTTGTGCATACACACACACACACACGCACACGTGCACAGTCACTGCGGTGAGCGCATGAGGCCACGTCTGCTTTAATCAATAAAAACATTTGTAGCGCTGGCTGTTGTTTATGTTTGGCCAAGAGGCTATGATGGCAGCATGTAACGCGCACAATGAAGCCGGCTGCGTTAAAGGGCTGGTAGCAATCACGGCCGATCACATCACAGCGCCTTCCTTTAAAGGCACCCCTCGCCCCTTTCAGCACTGCATCGGACATTTGCAGGGTAAGTCCTGCAAGGCTCACATTGTAGGATTGTAGCCCTCAAAGACAATGTTGTAAGTCCTCCTAATGACCATTGTTATTTCATCCCTATGCTCTCCTGCGCGTACAGTTAAAAGTAAGAAGCTAAAAAATCTAAGTCATTGCTTCCAGGCTCTGTTTGGACAGCCAAAAAGAGCCCAGAAGTTAAAAACCGGGACGCTTGCCAGTCCATGTGATCGCCGGTCCGTATATCGCACAAATATTGTAATACATTATAAGCAAAATAAACAACAAGGAAGTCCAAAGCGTTCTTTTATGTTACGCGTCCCTTTTAACAAGACAACAGCAGTGGGGAGCATAACATAAATCGGGGGCTCGTCCGGGTGATTAAATAGAATAAGATTATAAAATGATAATATATTATGTTGCAGCATCCAATATTGTACAAAACCCAAAACCAGTGAAGTTGGCACCTTGTGTAATTTTTAAATACAAACAGAATACAATGATTTGGAAATCCTTTTCAACTTATATTCAATTGAATAGACTGCAAAGACAAGATATTTAATGTTTAATGTTTAAAAACACTCAGTAAATGTTTGAGAACTGAGGAGACTAATTTTTGAAGCTTTTCAGGTGGAATTATTTCCCATTCTTGCTTGATGTACAGCTTAAGTTGTTCAACAGTCCGGGGTCTCCGTTGTGGTATTTGAGGCTTCATGTTACGCCACACATTTTCAATGGGAGACAGATCTGGACTACAGGCAGGCCAGTCTAGGACCCAAATATTTCATTATCAAGCCACGCTGTTGTAACACGTGGCTTGCTGAAATAAGCCAACATAGGTTGCTCCAAAACCTGTATGTACCATTCAGCATTAATGGTGCCTTCACATACAGTATGTGTAAGTTGTTAAATAATAACAGAATAAATTAACAAATTAAAAAGATGGTTTGACAAAAGCAGACTATCGTTGAATCTCAGTAAAACTAAAATAATGCTATTTGGTAACAGTAGAAGAGAAAGTCAAACACAAATACAAATAGACGGAATAGAAATTGAAAGAGTAAATGAAACCAAATTTCTAGGTATAATGATTGATGATAAATTGAACTGGAAATCTCATGTGAAAAATATACAACATAAAGTAGCAAGAAACACGTCAATAATGAATAAAGCAAAACATGTTCTAGACAAAAAATCACTTCATATTCTCTACTGCTCACTAGTGTTACCATATCTGAGTTACTGTGTAGAAATATGGGGAAATAATTACAAAAGTACACTTCATTCATCAACAGTGTTACAAAAAAGATCAGCTAGAATAATACATAATGTTGGATATAGAGAACACACACATCCTTTATTTATTGAATCAAAGATACTGAAATTCTACGACATAGTGAATTTGCAAACAGCTAAAATTATACACAAAGCAAACTATAACCTGCTACCCAAGAATATACAACAATTCTTCTCAAAAAAAGAGGAGAAATATAATCTTAGGGAGAAATGTAATTTGAAACATTTGTATGCACGTACAACACTTAAGACCTTCAGTATATCAGTATGTGGAATTCAATTATGGAATGGATTAAGCAAAGCAATCAAACAATGTACTAATATGATCCACTTCAAGAAACTCTTCAAACTTAAAGTGTTTACAAAGTACAAAGAAGAAGAACCATGATAAACATTCTTTCATTCTTTCACTCACAAAATAATCTTACTTATCTCAACATATGAAATGTAACTGACTTCACCAATTATTATTTATTTACTTATTTTTATTGTGATTACTTATGGAGTATATTGTGAATAAATTGAGAACAGGAAGTGAACAAAAGTTTTAGCAACTGTTATGTAAAAGAAAAGGGGTAGGATTAAATAAGCTCTGCTTCTTCCTACTCCTTTTCGAACATGTTGAAAAGAGAAACTGGAGATTGTGATGTATCATGTTGTATGCTTGCATGTTCGAAATAAACTCAAACTCAACTCAACTCAAGTTACCCATGCCTTGGGCACTAATACACCCCCATACCATCACATATGTTGGCTTTTGAACTTTGCGCCGATAACAATCCGGATGGTTCTTTTCCTCTTTGGTCCGGAGGACATGATGTCCACAGTTTCCAAAAATAATTTGAAATGTGGACTTGTCAGACCACAGAACACTTTTCCACTTTGCATCAGTCCATCTTAGATGAGCTCGGGCGCAGCGAAGCCGGCAGCGTTTCTGGATGTTGTTGATGAATGGCTTTCGCTTTGCATAGTAGAGTTTTAACTTGCACTTACAGATGTAGCGACAAACTGTAGTTACTGACAGTGGTTTTTTGAAGTGTTCCTGAGGTGGTGATATCCTTTACACACTGATGTCGCTTTTTGATGCACTACCGCCTGAGGGATCGAAGGTCCGTAATATCATCGTTTATGTGCAGTGATTTCTCCAGATTCTCTGAACCTTTTGATGATATTACGGACCGTAGATGGTGAAATCCCTGAATTCCTTGCAATAGCTCGTTGAGAAATGTTGTTCTTAAACTGTTGGACAATTTGCTCACGCATTTGTGGACAAAGTGGTGTCCCTCGCCCCATCCTTGTTTGTGAATGACTGAGCATTTCATGGAAGCTGCTTTTATACCCAATCATGGCACCCACCTGTTCCCAGTTAGCCTGTTCACCTGTAGGGATGTTCCAAATAGGTGTTTGATGAGCATTCCTCTACTTTCTCAGTCTTTTTTGCCACTTTTGCCAGCTTTTTTGAAGCATGTTGCAGGCATTAAATTCCAAATTAGCCAATATTTGTAAAAATAACAACGTTTTCCAGTTCGAACGTTAAGCATCTTGTCTTTGCAGTCTATTCAATTGAATAGAATTGAATATTTTGTTTCTATTTACAATTTACACAACTTCAACTTCACTAGTTTTGGGTTTTGTAATATTAATTGAAAACGATTCAATAAGCTCTGCTCATTTCTACTCCTTTTCTGGCATTTTGAATTGTACAAGTGTGATCAACGTCTACTTGCTAAGCCAATCACAATAGTACAACAACAACAGGCAGTAATTGTGTGGGGCCTAAACAGTTGTTTCTGGTGTGTTGTTATGAATTATGCATACGTGAAAATATACTGTGTATGTGAAGTACAATTAAACAAATACATTTCAGGAGGAAACACAAATATACATATGTTTGTACAGTGATATTTTCGTTTTCGTATGCCCAAATTTTCCCGAAAAAACTTTTCACCAAAAGTTGCCTCGCTTTTTCGTATGCGTTCTCAGTTATGGTAGCGCAAACATTGCGAATAACAACCTAGTCCGTGAAGAATGTTTTTTTTTAGAAATCCGATACTATTGACAGATTCTCGCCTGTGTGTGTGTGATTTATTTGTTGCACACAGAACATTGAACAACTCTGTCTGTCTCCTTTCTTTGTTTTGAATTATCCAGCAAGCACTGCGCTTCCATTCACCCGATGAGGCGTTCAAGGGCACTGTGTACTGTAACTCTGAGTTGTTTTTTATCGCGTACGGTTGCAAAATAACCCAGCGTTGGGCATAAAAAGGAAAACTTTGATACTTAATTAAAAAAAAAAAAAAAAAAAAAAAAAAAAAAATATATATATATATATATATATATATATATATATATATATATATATATATATATATATATATATATATATATAATTATCTTTAAAATTTGTTCTGTGTAAATATGTTTGGGTGTCTGGAACTGATTAAATAGATTTTTATTATTTGTTATGCAATACATCGATTTGGTTTCGGATATTTGAGGTACCACTATACTTGCTTTAACAGCACACAATAATGTTGTCCCACTCCAGGCCTCTAGACGGCGCCACATTAAAAACTTGTGAAGAAGCTATATATTTTTTTCTGCTTTTTGCATTCACTCCAAGTTGTACTATTTTTGAACGCTTTCATGAATTTTTATTTTTTCATAGTAAGTATAGTTCTATCTTGAGCCCACATGACAGTTTGGACTATATTTGTTATTTTGCTGTGTTTTAGAATAACTTCCTGTCCCGGTGCTCTTGTTTTGTCAGTACGTATTTCCTGTTTGGTCTGTATGTTTTGAAGCACATTTACTTTCTGTTCCTTGTCCCACCAGCACACCTGTTACTCATTGTTAGTTAGTTCTATTTAATTCTGCCTGGTTGCATCTTTCAGGGCTAAATTATTATTCTTTGTCGTGTGTTTAGTGTGATTGTGTTGCGTTCAACTTCGTTCCTGCATAGCTTTCCCTATGCTTCCGGTGCACTACCCAGCTGCACCATGGCTTTTGCTTCGTCATTAAATGTACTTTTTTGGGTCACGTCGAAAGCAACGCTCACAAGAGCCTGACAGGTTTATTTGATTTGATTATATTTGTAAAAAAATATTATCACAACATTTTTTTGCTGATTTTAAGAAAACATTTGAAATTAGTATACGGAAATAAATGGTATGGACAACATTAAATAATATTTTTCAAAAATATGAATAAAAAAAGCTATTAGTTATTGTTTAGCTTCGAGCTAAACAATAACAAAACTCAAGCACGAATGATTATATCCCGCTCTTGTCTGGTCTCTCTAAATGTGTGTGCTTGACTTGTGCAAAGACAAGTCCACCAGGCCAGAGGCCCGACTGCAGCCCAGCAGCTCATCTTGGCCGCGTTGGCTTCATCCAGAAAGCATCAGGACAAGAGGATTTAATACAGAGCTGCGGTGCTCTTCTCCAGAGGGGATTACTGTTGAGCGCTGCTGCGGGGGGGAAATGGACCCCCGGTGCCGCTACAGCCAGGGCTGCCCCCACAAGCAACCACTTACATAACATGCAGAGCACACACACACACACACACACACACACACACACACACACACACACACACACACACACACACACACGCACGCACGCACACACACAGGCGGGGTATTTCTATACTAACACATTCACAGCTGTCTTCTCCACTTGGACATGGTTTGTTCAGCTATCTCCTCCTCTTTTCATATGCACTTTATATGTCTCACTCACTTCTTGCTCAAATTCAGCCTTCATCCACCATCTCATAACCACCTCACACTCGATCCGGATGCGTCATATCGCCAAATTCGGACAAAATAAATCAGGGTGGCTATGTATTTGACGAGGGGTAGGAACTGAAAAAAGAGCATTCAACTTCTTTGATTCACAGTGATACTTACAGTATTTTTCGGACTATAAGTGGCAGTTTTTTTCATAGTTTGGCCGGGGGTGCGACTTATACTCAGGAGCGACTTATGTGTGAAATTATTAACACATTACCGTAAAATATCAATCATTCACGTAAGAGACTAGACGTATAAGATTTCATGGAGTGACAGATTGTTTGGTAAACGTATAGCATGTTCTATATGTTATAGTTATTTGAATGACTCTTACCATCATATGTTACGTTAAAGGCCTACTGAAACCCACTACTACCGACCACACAGTCTGATAGTTTATATATCAATGATGAAATCTTAACATTGCAACACATGCCAATACGGCCGGGTTAGCTTACTAAAGTGCAATTTAAAATTTCGCGCGAAATATCCTGCTGAAAACGTCTCGGTATGATGACGTCTGCGCGTGACGTCACGGATTGTAGAGGACATTTTGGGACAGCATGGTGGCCAGCTATTAAGTCGTCTGTTTTCATCGCAAAATTCCACAGTATTCTGGACATCTGTGTTGGTGAATCTTTTGCAATTTGTTCAACGAACAATGGAGACAGCAAAGAAGAAAGCTGTAGGTGGGAAGCGGTGTATTGCGGGCGGCTGCAGCAACACAAACACTTCATTGTTTACATTCCCGAAAGATGACAGTCAAGCTTTACCATTGGCCTGGGGAGAACTGGGACAACAGAGACTCTTACCAGGAGGACTTTGAGTTGGATACGCAGAAACGGTACCGTGAGTACGCATGCAGCTGCGGCTTCCAAACATTTGATCGCTTGCCCGTACCTGCGTGCCGCTATGTGCATGTCATGTACGTAACTTTGGGGACTTTGGGGAAATATATGTGCTGTTTGAACTTTGGGGAGGTGAACGGTACTTTGGGCTGTGGGATTGAGTGTGTTGTGCAGGTGTTTGAGTTGTATTGGCGGGTTATATGGACGGGAGGGGGGAGGTGTTTGTTATGCGGGATTCATTTGTGGCATATTAAATATAAGCCTGGTTGTGTTGTGGCTAATAGAGTATATATATGTCTTGTGTTTATTTACTGTTTTAGTCATTCCCAGCTGAATATCAGGTCCCACCCACCTCTCACAGCATCTTCCCTATCTGAATCGCTCCCACTGCCCTCTAGTCCTTCACTCTCACTTTCCTCATCCACAAATCTTTCATCCTCGCTCAAATTAATGGGGAAATCGTCGCTTTCTCGGTCCGAATCGCTCTCGCTGCTGGTGGCCACGATTGTAAACAATGTGCAGATGTGAGGAGCTCCACAACCTGTGACGTCACGCTACTCGTCTGCTACTTCCGGTACAGGCAAGGCTTTTTTATCAGCGACCAAAAGTTGCGAACTTTATCGTCGATGTTCTCTACTAAATCCTTTCAGCAAAAATATGGCAATATCGCGAAATGATCAAGTATGACACATAGAATGGACCTGCTATCCCCGTTTAAATAAGAAAATCGCATATCAGTAGGCCTTTAACATACCAGGCAGGTTCTCAGTTGGTTATTCATGCGTCATATAACGTACACTTATTCAGCCTGTTCACTATTCTTTATTTATTTTAAATTGCTTTTCAAATGTCTATTCTTGGTGTTGGGTTTTATCAAATACATTTCCCCCCAAAATGCGACCTTTACTCCAGTGCGATTTATATATGTTTTTTTTCCCTTTTTCATTATGCATTTTCGGCCGGTGCGCCTTATACTCCGGAACGACTTATACTCCGGAGCGACTTATACTCCGAAAAATACGGTAAACATTTTCTTAATACCGTATTTTCCGACCTATAAGGTGCACTTAAAAACCTTTTTTTTTCTCAAAACTCGACATTAAAAAAATTTGGCTCATTTTCATACTTAGCAAACTCGTCCCGCGGGCCGGAAAAAGCCTGTTCAGTCCCGCAGGCCTTACGTTTGACACCTCTCCTCTACGACAATAGTGAAAGTGCAAAACATTGCTGCACTATTCAACTTGGGCCAGCTTTTTGCGGATGTTTTTATAGGTTACAGTCAGTCTGCTCATGAATGAAGCTACGGCTCATTTACGACGACCCATTTCTGCACAGTCTTCAGCAACAATGAGATGATTCATAATCAGCCTCTCCAAAAATAATTGGGCTGCGATCGCTCAAATGAACATCACACCAGTCATGATACAAGATAACCGCGGCTGGAGATGAAACGCGTCATTACACCACGATGATATTGTTCCAGCTGCATTCAGGGGCGAAGAGAGAAATTCTCCACGGCACGGTAAAAATTCCTGTTCCTTTGCTCAGGCTTGAGACGGGAGTATATCTACTCGCTTGCCAACATGTTTGTCCAGATGATGATGATCTTTTTTATCCCACCTCCCGCCCCACCCTCACTTAAGAGACAAAGGCATTCATCAAAACTAAATGACACCGAGGAAAATTGGATTTTGCAATAAAAAGAAGTGGTATGTTGTTTGAACTTGACGCGTCCTTTTTGTTTAAGAGGAGGATGCTACAGTACCCCCAAGTAATCAAACGAGCTACCATGTTTGACACCACTTGTGGTTTCGCTTTGGACCATGAAAGGTTCTCTTTTCATCGCCATAGGTCGGGAGATCAGCTGTGTCTTGTCTGGTGATATTTGAAGTGAATTATATTTATATAGCGCTTTTCTCTAGTGACTCAAAGCGCTTTACATAGTGAACCCCAATATCTAAGTTACATTTAAACCAGTGTGGGTGGCACTGGGAGCAGGTGGGTAAAGTGTCTTGCCCAAGGACACAACGGCAGTGACTAGGATGGCGGAAGCGGGGATCGAACCTGGAACCCTCAAGTTGCTGGCACGGCCACTTTACCAACCGAGCTATACCTCCCAATATTTGTGTTGAGCTTTTAGTCTCTTCTTCACTGTTGGACTATATTGTTTTTTTTAGATTCACATAGGGAAACCCCATTCCTGGGTGGATCTCCGTAGCAACTGACGCTGTGGTTAATGTTGGAATTGCCACAGAACACATTTTAAGATATTAAACACTCTACTGCCATCTGGTGGCTAAAGTGGCCTTGTGGTTAGAGTGTCCGCCCTGAGATCGGTAGGTTGTGAATAGGGATGTCCGATAATAGCTTTTTGCCGATATCCGATATCCCGATATTTGTTACGCCTTCGAGGCATTGTGATACCGGAGGTCGTCTTTTCAAGATGCAGAGGGATGTCAGGATTGCGGCTTGCAGGTGAGAATAAATGATTTATTCTGATTGCAGAACAAAATGCTGCGCGGTGCACCACGGCACGGAAAACAAGAGGGTAGCCAAAAGATGCTAACATCAAAAATGCAGACTATGAGAGAAACCAAGAACGTAACTTGTTGCGTAGGAGCAAACAAAACCAACAGACCGAGTGAGGTCAGCGCGTGAACTAAATAGCCCTCTGATTAGTGCCCCGGCAACAGGTGCGCGTCCGGAACACTAACCAGAGGCAGGTGACGATAATCTGCCGTCATGGCAACAGAAACAAACTCAAGAGGTGATGAAAACACAAGTGACTTGAAAACAATAACAAAAATATGATCCGGGTAGCGGATCATAACAATATTGTCCAAGTCGTGGAATTAACACATTATTATGCCTATTTTGGACAACCAGGTATGGTGAAGATAAGGTACTTTTTAAAAAAAAATCATAAAATAAGATAAATAAATTAAAGACATTTTCTTGAATAAAAAAGAAAGTAAAACAATATAAAAACAGCTACATAGAAACTAGTAATTCATGAAAATTAGTCAAATTAACTGTTAAAGGTTAGTACTATTAGTGCACAATCATGTGTGCTTACGGACTGTATCCCTTGCAGACTGTATTGATATATATTGATATATAATGTAGGAACCAGAATATTAATAACAGAAAGAAACAACCCTTTTGTGTGAATGAGTGTGAATGAGTGTAAATGGGGGAGGGAGTTTTTTTGGGGTTGGTGCACTAATTGTAAGTGTATCTTGTGTTTTTTATGTTAATTTAATTTAAAAAAATAAAAATAAAAAAAAAATTAAAAATTTAAAAAAATGATACCGATAATATAAAAAACTATACCGATAGTTTCCGATATAGCATTTGAACGCATTTATCGGCCGATAATATCGGCAGGCCAATATAATCGTACATCTCTAGTCGTGAGTTCAAACCCCGGCTGAGTCATACCAAAGACTATAAAAATGGGACCCATTACCTCCCTGCTTGGCACTCAGCATCAAGGGTTGGAATTGGGGGTTAAATCACCAAAACACCACGGGGGGACGGCGTGGCGAAGTTGGGAGAGTGGCCGTGCCAGCAATCTGAGGGTTACTGGTTCAATCCCCACCTTCTACCATGTGTCCTTGAGCAAGACACTTCACTCTTGCTCCTGATGGGTCCTGGTTAGCGCCTTGCATGGCAGCTCCCGCCATCAGTGTGTGAATGTGTGTGTCAATGGGTGAATGTGGAAATAGTGTCAAAGCGCTTTGAGTTCCTTAAAAAAGGTAGAAAAGCGCTATACAAACATAACCCAAAATGATTCCCGAGCGCGGCCACCGCTGCTGCTCACTGCTCCCCTCACTTCCCAGGGGGTGGAACAAGGCGATGGGTCAAATGCAGAGGGTAATTACACCACACTTAGTGTGTGTGTGTGTGTGTGTGTGTGACTATCAGTGGTACTTTAATATGAATCTCTTTCCTACTGTAGTTTTTTTAGTTTCAGAAAATGTTTCAGTTCTGAAGGTCCACAGCGTGGACCATGAGATGTTCTCTTTTCATCACCTGTGTCTTGTTTTGTGATATTTGTGTTGAGTTTCTAGTCTCTTCTTCACTTTTGGACTATATAGTTTTTTTTAGTTTCACATAGGGAAGGGTTTCATATGGCCCCATTCCTGGGTGGATCTCCATAGCAACTGACGCTGTGGTTAATGCTGGAATTCCCACAAAACATATTTTAAGATATTAAACACTCCACTGCCATCTGGCGGCCCCCCAATTTGTCACGTTTCATGTGTCAGATAAACTGGGGCCATATGAATCTCTTTCCTACTGTAGTTTTTTTAGTTTCAGAAAATGTTTAAGTTCTGAAGGTCCACAGCGTGGACCATGAGATGTTCTCTTTTCATCCCCTGTGTCTTGTTTTGTGATATTTGTGTTGAGTTTCTAGTCTCTTCTTCACTTTTGGACTATATAGTTTTTTTTAGTTTCACATAGGGAAGGGTTTCATATGGCCCCATTCCTGGGTGGATCTCCATAGCAACTGACGCTGTGGTTAATGCTGGAATTCCCACAAAACACATTTTAAGATATTAAACACTCCACTGCCATCTAGCGGCCCCCCAATTTGTCACGTTTCATGTGTCAGATAAACTGGGGCCATATGAATCTCTTTCCTACTGTAGTTTTTTTAGTTTCAGAAAATGTTTAAGTTCTGAAGGTCCACAGCGTGGACCATGAGATGTTCTCTTTTCATCACCTGTGTCTTGTCTTGTGATATTTGTGTTGAGTTTCTAGTCTCTTCTTCACTTTTGGACTTTTTTTCTTTTTTTTAGTTTCACATAGAGAAGGGTTTTATATGGCCACATTCCTGGGTGGATCTCCATAGCAACTGACACTGTGGTTAATGTTGGAATTGCCACAAAACACATTTAAAGATATTAAACACTCTAAATTGTCACGTTTCATGTGTCAGAGAAACTGGGGCCATATGAATCTCTTTCCTACTGCAGTTTTTTTTTGTTTCAGAAAGTGTTTAAGTTCTGAAGGTCCACAGTGTTAGCCCTTTCGGGGCCTCGTTAGAAAAAAGTGATGGAATGAAGGAAATACATACTTAAATATTAATTTTAAATTAGGTCACCCGTCTTCGCGTCCAATTAAAACACAGTATGCAACTGAGGTCGGAAGACCATGACTTAGATGACCAAAGCGACCACATGGCGCCGTGTCGTCGTGCAGCCAAAAAGAATTTAGAACGCTGCACCATCTGCTTGGACAGAAAGTTCAAAAAAGGTTATTCCTGATCCAACTGCATTCCCCCATCACGTTCGTATGTTACTGGACGATAAAACGATCACATTCTGTCAAATGTGTCATCACTTGAGTAGCAGGTGTAGCAGAGCTGACAACATCCTCCATACTCACTGTGCCATCATGACAGGTCTACATGCTCTACACAAATGACGCTCTCCGTCTTTGTTTATTGACTTTCTCCTGGCTGCATCCTCTCTGGAGGGGCCAAAGCAACACAGGGCAAAATTCACCCAATAAAGTTGTCACTTTATGAGGTAACGCAGTCGCCCACACAGAAGATGAATAACGTACAGAAGATCCTTTAGCTTTGTAAAATATCACCTGCAAATGTGTTGCGCACGGCCGTTTATTGATAATAATATGACATTACTTTTACTCTATACATATGTTGTGACTATTCGTAAACAAAAGCAACATGCCTTTTATTTAGTTTACCATCTCAGAAAAAAGAAAATACAAAATAAATATATTCTTGGTGTGTTATATGTTAGTGAAGTTATTTTTGTTTTCATCCAACAGAAAAAAAAATAGTTTTTTGTATCTATTTTGGGAAGAAATTGAGATACTGTGGAAGTGTTTTATACTTTAATGTATGACATTGAACGCTATTAAAATAATCTCAAAAATAATAATAACAATAATAATAGATTTTATTTGTAAAAAGCCATTTACATTGAGCAAACAACCTCAAAGTGCTACAGTGTATTAAAAATAATAAAAAGATAATTAAAAAAAACCTAGAACAGCCTAATAGCTAGAACTAGTATGCATATATATTAAAAAAAAAATGCTTTTTTTAAAAAAAAATTTTAAAAGAAAGGTTTTTAAGCCTTTTTTAAAAGCAGTCTGTGGTGCCCTCAGGTGGTCAGGGAGAGCGTTCCACAGACTGGGAGCAGCGGAGCAGAAAGCCCGGTCTCCCATTGTTCGTAGATATATATTTTTGTTCCTATGTGATTTTTATTACTCATATTCTTTAATTAATCAAAATGGCAAAACGTGTGTTATTATAAATGATAAATAAATGGGTTATACTTGTATAGCGCTTTTCTACCTTCAAGGTACTCAAAGCGCTTTGACAGTATTACCACATTCACACACACATTCACACACTGATGGCGGGAGCTGCCATGCAAGGTGCAAACCAGCAGCCATCAGGAGCAAGGGGTGAAGTGTCTTGCTCAAGGACACAACAGACATGACTAGGATGGTAGAAGGTGGGGATTGAACCCCAGTAACCAGCAACCCTCCGATTGCTGGCACAGCCACTCTACCAACTCAATAGTGAGCAAAATACTTCTTGTATTAATAATCCATCCATCCATTTTCTACCGCTTGTCTTTCCCAAGGGGCGCGTGGATGCTGGAGCCTATCCCAGTTGCATTCAAGCGGACGAAATACTTACAATAAATACCCGTATATTTGCAATTTCGCATTTGAGTCCCCCGCAAGTTTGCACATTTGTAGTAATATTTTTGGTATTATTTTACAGAAAAAATACATTTTCTTTAATTTTCTTAATTTGCTATTAATTTATAAATATGTGATAATACAGTATAAAATGGACAACATAATTGTAGAGCATACACATAGATGGCGGCGACCTGAAATACTACAGGAGTCAAGTGTGTTACAAACAATTGCAATTTAAGAAGGAGCCTAATCTAATCTAGTAGTTACAACAGTCGCTTTTTATTGACAATGTTGATCCAAAATCAGAGGAGAACATTAATGGCAAGCTCGGAGGTGAGGTTTTTGGGGGAGTAGAGATATACCAATTTCCGGTACCGGGTACTTTAGTATGTGTTTATGTGGCTTAAAATGTTAATTTGTTTAATAATAAAATCAATATTTTTTCAAATTGAACATTTAACACTGAGATGATAATTATAACTGTCCTCTCCAGTTTTTATGTTTTGTTTTACTATACTTCTAAGTCTCATTTGCAAGTATGCATTAATTTCAGTTTGTCCTAAGTTTGTTGCCGTAGTCAAGAAGTAGTCTTTGCCATTAAGTTGAATGTGCATGTATTCCCTTATGTTTAGCCCTACAAAGTATCTATACTTTAAGTATTGTACTTATAACACACCAGCTGTTTGATTGTAACGAGCATCTTAGTTGTAGTTTTGATTACCAAATTTGGAGGTGTTGAAATCACCATTTAGAATCGCTCATGCTAATCAGTAGTGTGTCTATGGGATATCCAACATAAATTAGCATCGAGCAAGCACATTTTGAAAAGTATACTTATTCGTAAAACTTATTTTGGAGTGCTTTTCTATCAGGCACACTTGCTTTGTTAGTATTGAAAATGTAACATCACCTAGACCAGGGATGTCAAAGTCATTTTAGCTCAAGGGCTGCATGGAGGAAACTATTTTCCCACTAGGCATAATAATAATAAAAAAACACCTACTACAACTCCAGATTGTTTTCTTTGTTTTACTTTGGCCCAAAATAGAACAAGCACATCCTAAAAATGTACATGTCAAAAATAATCCTCTTGACAAAACACCTTAAGTTAGTTGACAATTCTGAGGAACAAAATGGTGCAGCTTCAAAAACACCATGAAGAACACAATGGACTTAGACTCACAAAGCGATTAAAGTATAAGTCACAGCCCATCTAGGATTGAAGAAAAAACAAAATAAAGCATAAATAAAAACGCTTTTATGTATCAACTACCTCGGTTGTCATTTCCACTGTTCACTTTCTTTACATTTGCACAGAAGACAATCATTTTCACTGAACTACGTCAATGTGCAGTGTCTCATGCAGCATTTTAAGTGGAGTTACCTATTGTTTATTTTACTCCGGTTTGTTTTACGTTGGGTTGAGGGGGAGCATTACTGTGTACCTCTTGCTTGGTATACTTGATCGCCCCGGTATAAACGATTTGCTTGCCTAACAGAATTGCTATTGCGACACCCAGTGGACACACTTAGAACAGCAGTTTCTTTAATTTAATAATGCAGCTCAATTGGAGTATGCCTGCTTGAGAGGGTGCCGAGTCTGCAACCGAACGGGATGTCACATGCAAACCCCAGGGCAGCTGTGGCTACAAATGTAGCTTACCACCACCAGGTGTGAATGAATGATGGGTTCCCACTTCTCTGTGAGCGCTTTGAGTATCTAACAATAGAAAAGCACGATATAAAATCGAATCCATTATTATTATTATTATTATTATTAAATATTGTACCAATCCATTTTACGTGAACCGGTTACAGTGGCGGAATTTGGTCGGCTAGGTACATATTTCGGGAGTAAGAGGAGTAAGATGGCGTAGTGTGCGGTGGTGCCTCAATGCAGCACCATAGTCCAGGCTTATTAGACAGTCAATTACTCTCATGTATTTACTATTTTCAGGGACTCAAGACCATCCGGAGATCTACTGTATTTTAAATTGATTAAAGTTCAGTTATTTACGCAAGTTTGTTTTTCTGTGAAATATGTGGGTCTGCTTAGGCAATATTTGTGTCTTTCTGGTAAGAACCTAGAAATATATCCTACTCAGTGGCCGAGGGGTTAGAGTGTCCGCCCTGCGATCGGTAGGTTGTGAGTTCAAACCCCGAGTCATACCAAAGACTAAAAAAAGAAAAAATGGGACTCATTACCTCCCTGCTTGGCACTCAGCGTCAAGGGTTGGGATTGGGGGTTAAATCACCAAAAATGATTCCCAGGCGTGGCCACTGCTGCTGATCACTGCTCCCCTCACCTCCCAGGGGGTGATCAAGGGTGATGGGTCAAATGCAGAGGAAAAATTTCACCACACCTTGTGTGTGTGTGACAATCATTGGTACTTTAACTTTAACTTAACTTTTTAACTTACCATGTATGACAATAGACACTGATCAAAACTACACATTCAGTGCATTTGGAATGTATTCACAGCGCGGTATTGCTCGGTCGATTGAGTGGCCGTGCCAGCAACTTGAGGGTTCCGGGTTCGATCCCCGCTACCGCCATCCTAGTCACTGCCGTTGTGTCTTTGGGCAAGACACTTTACCCACCTGCCTCCAGTGCCACCCACACTGGTTTAAATGTAACTTAGATATTGAATTTCACTATGTAAAAGCGCTTTGAGTCACTAGAGAAAAGCGCTATATAAATATAATTTGCTTCATTTTTCCACATTTTGTTACGTTTCGGCCTTATTGCATAATGGAATTAATTCATTTTTGTCCTAAGAATTCTAAACACAATGCTCCATAACGACAATGGGAAAAGTTGTTATTTTTACCAAATTTGCAAATGTATTTAAAACAAAAAAAAAATACATTTACAGACGTATATAACCTATGTTCAATAATTTGTTGAAGCACATTTGGCAGCAATTACAGCCTCAAGTCTTTTTTAAATTCAATGCCACAAGCTTGGCACACCTACAGTATCTTTGTGCTGTTTTGCCCATTCCTCTTTGCAGCGCCATCAGGTTGGATGGGAAGCGTTGGTTTTCATCCAGGATGTCTCTGTACATTGCTGCATTATCTTAGTCTAGTCAGTGAGGTGACCAAGTACCCGATGGTCACTCTGTCAGACCTACAGCATTCCTCCGTGAAGAAAGGAGAACCTTCCAGAAGGTCAACCCTCTCTGCAGCAATCCACCAATCAGGCCTGCATGGTAAAGTGGCCAGACGGAAGCCATTTCTAAGTAAAAGGTATGCCAAAATGCACCAGAAAGACTCTCAGACCATGATAAAGAAAATTCTCGGGTCTGATGAGACAAAGATTGAGCTCTTAAGCATGAATGTCAGGCATCATGTTTGGAGGAAACCAGACACGGCTCATCACCAGGCCAATACCATCCTTATAGCTAAGCATGGTGATGGCAGCATCATGCTGTGGGGATATTTTTCAGCGGCAGGAACTGGGAGACTACACAGGATAGAGGGAAAGATGAATGCAGCAATGTACAGAAACATCCTGGATGAAAACCAATGCTTCCTATCCAACCTGATGGAGCTTGAGAGGTGTTGCAAAGAGGAATGGGCAAAGATGAGAGCACCAACATTGGCGTTGTTAGGCCTATTTTAGGGGGGCTCAAGCCCCCCTAAAATATTCTTAAGCCCCCCCTAAATAATTTGGTGTTTTTTTTTTTTTTTTACAAATACATGCCAACATATTCATTATAAAGTGGCCCGAATATGAGTTTAAAAAAATAATCATATAACCTGTTATTATTCACTCAGTTTCCCCTCACTTCGTAGCATAAGGTAGAGAGCCCCTTTAGTGCGTCGGTATCCAATCCATTCCACTTGTTCATATAGAAAATGCCCACATCACTCAAATTCCAGTCCGCATTTTCTCTGCGACCTTGCTTGCGGTCCTGCAGGTGTACGCAGCACATTATCTTCCTTTACAATGAGTGAAGCTGCACGAAATCTTGTGTGTGCAATTGTAAATAATTTAGTTTTTAAGTTTTGTGTTTCTTGTAGAATCTATATAAAGTAATGTACATTAGCCTATTGTTAAAATAATGAAAAAAACATCATTAAATATATTTGTTTTATTGTATTGTTACATTAATAGCTGTTGTATTATTATAGGATGGCTTGTTAAACATTTCATAGGATTTTCAGAGAGAGGAAAAACTAAGACATTTAATATAAAATGTAAAATGAATAAATACATAAAAAGAAAAAGAAAAAAAATGGTTAAAAGCCATCGTCCCGGGGAGCATTTCATTTCGTCCCGTGCATTTTTTTTAAATGATAATAATAACAATGAATAATTTCTAAGTCTTTGTTAGCCGTTTGTGAAGTTTTGTGCTCCTGCGTAACGTTTGCTCGCATCCTGTGCATCTCCTGGGGGCTAAGCCCCCCCTGTCCTTAAAAGCTAGTGACGCCCCTGAGCACCAATATGATTCAGTTTAAGAGACTGTTCAAACTACAAATGTTCACAAAGTACACAGAACAAGAATTATGATGAACATCTTGAACCCTTCTTTTTTTCTTTTTTTTATTGAGACAAATAATATTTATGTATTTAATATTTGTTTGCTTACTATGGTATATTATTTATTTGTTCGCTGTTTTGTTACAGACACCAAGGAAATTAGATAAAATTGCTATGGTACCCCGACTTAAACAAGTTGAAAAACTTATTCGGGTGTTACCATTTAGTCAATTGTACGGAATATGTACTGTACTGTGCAGTCTACTAATAAAAGTTTCAATCAATCAATCAAAGTATGAAAAGGGGTAGGATTAAATAAGCTCAACTTCTTCCTACTCCTTTTCGGACCTGTTGTAATGAAACAACTGTAAATGTGTGATGCATTACATTGTATCGTATTCATGTTCGAAATAAACCGAAACTGAACTCAACTCAACTGAATGGACGAAACTGACCAACGATTAGCTTGTGGCATAGTATTCAAAAAGACTTGAGGCTGTAATTGCTGCCAAAGGTGCATCAATAAAGTATTGAGCAAAAGCTGTGAACACTTACCCTATGTACATGTGATTTTTTTTGTTTTTGATAAATTTGCAAAATTTAAAAAAACAACTTTTGACAGCCTTCCCGGTAAGGTCTGTTCAGGTGTACTGGAGAGGAGGCTACGCCGGATAGTTGAACCTCGGATTCAGGAGGAACAGTGTGGTTTTCGTCCTGGTCGTGGAACTGTGGACCAGCTCTATACTCTCGGCAGGGTCCTTGAGGGTGCATGGGAGTTTGCCTACATGTGCTTTGTGGACTTGGAGAAGGCATTCGACCGTGTACCCCGGGAAGTCCTGTGGGGAGTGCTCAGAGAGTATGGGGTAACGGACTGTCTTATTATGGCAGTCCGCTCCCTGTATGATCAGTGTCAGAGCTTGGTCCGCATTGCCGGCAGTAAGTCGGACACGTTTCCAGTGAGGGTTGGACTCCGCCAAGGCTGCCCTTTGTCACCGATTCTGTTCATAACCTTTATGGACAGAATTTCTAGGCGCAGTCAGGGCGTTGAGGGGATCTGGTTTGGTGGCTGCAGGATTAGGTCACTGCTATTTGCAGATGATGTGGTCCTGATGGCTTCCTCCGGCCAAGATCTTCAGCTCTCACTGGATCGGTTCGCAGCCGAGTGTGAAGCGACTGGGATGGGAATCAGCACCTCCAAGTCCGAGTCCATGGTTCTCGCCCGGAAAAGGGTGGAGTGCCATCTCTGGGTTGGGGAGGAGATCTTGCCCCAAGTGGAGGAGTTCAAGTACCTCAGAGTCTTGTTCACGAGTGAGGGAAGAGTGGATTGTGAGATGGACAGGCGGATCGGTGCTGCGTCTTCAGTAATGTGGACGCTGTATCGATCCGTTGTGGTGAAGAAGGAGCTGAGCCGGAAGGCAAAGCTCTCGATTTACCGGTCGAACTGCGTTCCCATCCTCACCTATGGTCATGAGCTTTGGGTCATGACCGAAAGGACAAGATCACGGGTACAAGCGGCCAAAATTAGTTTCCTCCGCCGGGTGGCGGGGCTCTCCCTTAGAGATAGGGTGAGAAGCTCCGTCATCCGGGGGGAGCTCAAAGTAAAACCGCTGCTCCTCCACATCGAGAGGAGGCAGATGAGGTGGTTCGGGCATCTGGTCAGGATGCCACCCGAACGCCTCCCTAGAGAAGTGTTTAGGGCACGTCCGACCGGTAGGAGGCCACGGGGAAGACCCAGGACACGTTGGGAAGACTATCTCTCCCGGCTGGCCTGGGAACGCCTCGGGATCCCCCAGGAGGATCTGGACGAAGTGGATGGGGAGGGGAAAGTCTGGGCTTCCCTGCTTAGGCTGCTGCCCCCGCGACCCGACCTCGGATAAGCGGAAGAAGATGGAAGATGGAACTTTTGACATTGTCATTCTGTGGTATTGTCTGTAGAATTTTGAGGACAAAAACAAATTAATTCCATATTGTAATAAGGCTGTAGTAACATAACACAACGTGAAAAAATAAAGCGCATTGAATACCTTCCGGATGCACTGTAATTTCTATTATTAAACCTTTAATATACAGGAAGTACTTACATTTGATATTTTTATATTGATAAACAGAAAAACAATCTTTTTAGGGGAAAAATATGCTCTTTTTGTTTTTGCATATAGATAGAATAACACCTCTCTGACAGTGTATTACACAAAACAGAGTCTTTTTTTTTTGTAAAGGCACCATTTTCGATACAGCTCTTGAATGATTGCACCAATAAAAAAACAGGCCTCATTCGGAGAGAACACAAACCTTTGGATGTGCTTTTAAACAGGCTGCTGTCGCACATGGTGCACACATTTGATTGCTGTGTGTGCTGCAGCCATCCTCCGTGCTCAGCAGCGTGCATGGATATGAATTAATGAGCGTGCTTGCTGATGTCCTGCTTGGACGGTGATAAAGCGACAGTGTTCAGCAGCATGGTCTGGTCTGGCAAACGCCAGCAACCTGGGCTCTGACTCCTGCTTGTCAGCTCCTGCTGCACCGCACTATACCCTCAGCCTTGTTTCTGGACACGCTGAGTTATTACTTTGAAAACAACCGTTTTCATTGAACATTGTGCACATTAACTTTTGAATTTCATTTGGTGTTATTTTGCAGGGGCCTTCCACTTCTCATTGTCACATCGTCTTGAACTGGTTAAGAAGCTACTTACCACACAGGAAGCAATACGTGAAGATAGGCAAACACTTCCACAGAGCTAAAAACATCTTGTGGCGTACCTCAGGGATCAATACTTGGACCAAAAATGGTTCAATCGCTATATAAATGACATTTGTAAAGTTACAAAGGACTTAAAGTTAGTATTATTTGCAGATGATACAACCACATTTTGTTCAGGAGAGAACACACAGAAGATAACACAAATAATAACAGAAGAAATGAACAAATTAAAAAGTTGGTTTGACAAAAACAGACCATCTTTGAATCTCAGTAAGACTAAAATAATGCTATTGGGTAACAGTAGAAGAGAAAGTCAAACACAAATACAGATAGACGGAGTAAATATTGAAAGGGTAAGAGAAAACTCATTTTTGGGTGTAATAAAAAATGATAAAATGAATTGGAAATCTCATGTAAAAAATATACAACATAAAGTAGCAAGAAACACGTCAATAATAAATAACGCAAAACATGTTCTATGCCAAAAATCACTTCATATTCTCTACTGATCACTAGTGTTACCATATCTGAGTTATTGTGTAGAAATATGGGGAAACAACTATCAATTAATCAATCAATCAATCAATGTTTACTTATATAGCCCTAATTCACGAGTGTCTCAAAGGGCTGCACAAGCCACAACGACATCCTCGGCTCAGATCCCACATCAGGGCAAGAAAAAACTCAACCCAATGGGATGTCAATGAGAAACTGTGTTACAAAAAATATAAATTAGAATAATACATCATGTTGGATTTGGAGAACATATAAACACTTTATTTATTAAATCACAATTATTGAAATTCAATGATTTGGTGCATTTGCAAACAGCTAAAATGATGTACAAAGCAAACTATAACCTGCTATCTGTCATGTCTGTGTGATCATGTTTTTGTTTTTGTTTTAGTCATGTTCGGTTTTGTTTTTGAACTTTTTGTGCACTTTTGTTTTGTCACCATAGCAACCATTAGTTTTCACCTGTCACGTCACGCACCTGTTTCACATTTTGAGTCACGCACCTGTTTTCGTTAATCATGTCTATAGTATTTAAGTTCATTGTTTTCAGTTTGTCGTGCTGACGACATCTGTCATGACTGGGACTCTGGCGTGGTTTGTTCTCCCGAGGTGCAAGTGAATTGGACCAGATGTGGCGTGAAGGTGAATACATGATTTATTTAAACACTATAACTACAAAAAAGTACAAACAAAAAGCGCGCACAGTGGCGGAGAAACGACTTGGCTATGAAAACAAATACTTGCACAAAGGCAGAAACTATGAACAACAAAAAACACTAACTGTGGCTTAATAAACAAAAACTTACTTGGCATGGAACCGGCATGAAAAAAGAGCAGCAAGGGTCATAAGGGTGTGGAGAGTGTGCAGAAGCATAAATGCGGGGTGTCGTCAGCACGACAAACTGAATACAATGAACTTAAATACCATAGACATGATTAACGAAAACAGGTGCGTGACTCAAAATGTGAAACAGGTGCGTGACGTGACAGGTGAAAACTAATGGTTGCTATGGTGACAAAACAAAAGTGCACAAAAAGTTCAAAAACAAAACCGAACATGACTAAAACAAAAACATGATCACACAGACATGACACTACCCAAGCATGTACAACAATTATTCTCAACAAAAGAGGAGAAATATAACCTTAGAGGAAAATCTCATTTCAAACATTTGTATGCTTGTACAAGACTTAAAACCTTTAACATGTCAGTATGTGGAATTAAATTATGGAATGGATTAATCAAAGAAATCAAACAAAGCACCAATATGATTCAGTTTAAGAGACTGTTCAAACTATAAGTTTTCACTAAGTACACACAACAAGTATTATGATGAACATCTTGAACCCTTTTTCTTCTTCTTTTTTTTCTTTTTTTCCCCCCTCAAAGTCATAAACTTTACTTTTTTTGCAAATAATAATTAACTAAGAATTGTTTTATTTTTATTTATTTTATTTTTTTTTTTATTATGTATTTATTAGTAGTAGTAGTACCAATGATTGTCACACACACTAGGTGTGGTGAAATTTGTCCTCAGGATTTGACCCATCCCCTTGATCACCCCCTGGGAGGTGAGAGGAGCAGTGGGCCCGGGAATCATTTTGGTGATTTAACCCCCAATTCCAACCCTTGATGCTGAGTGCCAAGCAGGGAGGTAATGGGTCTCATTTTTATAGTCTTTGGCATGACTCGGCCGGGGTTTGAACTAATTAATAATTAATTAATCAACAAAACAATACACAACAACACCACAACAATGCAATCCAATTCCAAAACCAAACCCGTCCCAGCAACATTAAGAACAACAATAAACAGAGCAATTGAGAGCAATTGAGGACACACAAATCCAAATGTAGTGAAACAAAAATGAACATTATCGACAACAGCATCAATATTAGTAACAATTTCGAAATAGCAGTGATTATAAAACCCTCATTGATATCATCATTAAAACCATTAATAAAAAATAATAAAAAAATTAGAAATGAACAATAGTGTCACAGTGGCTTACACTTGCATCACATCCCATAAGCCCGACAACACACCGCGTCCAACATTTTCCACAAAGATATAATAAGTCATATTTTGGTTCATTTATTAGTTGAAACATTTTTTTTTTTTGAGACAAAGATTATTTATGTATTTAATATTTGTTTGCTTACTATGGTATATTATTTATTTATTATTTATTTGTTCACTGTTCCGTTACAGAGAGCAAGGAAATGGGGTAAAATTGCTATGGTATGAAAAGGGGTAGGATTAAATACGCTCTGCTTCTTCCTACTCCTTTTCGGACGTGCTGTAATGAAAGAACTGGAATTGTGTGATGCATTACATTGTATCGTATGCATGTTCGAAATAAACTGAAACTGTACTGAACTGAACTGAACACCCTTGGACAATATTTGAGATCTCCAAAACCTGGACATCAATACGGCTATGAATCTACAATGAAACACAGCAAAACCACCACGCAAGAACAATCAATACCCGAGGCACAGAGGACTAGGCAGCATGGGCACTCTCAACCCGATGAGTCAAAATGTGAAATATCTGGCTCTAACAGAAGGCACTTTATTGGCTGTAGGGTTAGAGAGCTACAAACATGAGACCGTGGCTGAGCATAGTGGACTCTTTTGGCAGGTTTGATGCCGCTTTGCTACAGAAAATCCAGCTTGGGGACACGCAGACTCAAACAGTACCAGCAGGGAGGTGTTTGATCGATTCCGTTTGAGGGCCAAACATTAAGCTATAGAGTTAGACAGAAGGATATAACCGCGAGGGGAACAGAAGACACTGAGTCCAGGAGCAGATGGTTTGGCCACCAAAGGGGAAACGACCAGAACTTCATTGACCAAGTCTTGGATCACATGATCAGACTATCACCAGGGGGGAAACCATATCAAGGGAGTTGGGACACATTGAAATATATCTTTTTATATTTGTCCGCTACATTCTAGGAGTTGTCTGTGTAATTTTAAATACAGTGATTTCCACAAAGATGAGGGCATAGATTCGTCTGGGATTCAAGGGTAACGAAAGGGTCAGGTCTGTGACGTCACAAGAGACTAGTGTTGTACAAAAAATAGATTGTTGCTAAGAGTAATATGTTGTGTATGCAGTGTCATTTTAAACAAATAGTTTTTGAATAGGGATGTCCGATAATGGCTTTTTGCCGATATCCGATATTTCAACTCTTTAATTACCGATACCGATATCAACCGATATATGCAGTCGTGGAATTAACACATTATTATGCCTAATTTGGACAACCAGGTATGGTGAAGATAAGGTACTTTTTTTTTTTAATTAATAAAATAAGATAAATAAATTAAAAACATTTTCTTGAATAAAAAAGAAAGTAAAACAATATAAAAACAGTTACCATATTTTCCGCACCATAAGGCGCCCTGGGTTATAAGCCGCGCCTTCAATGAACGGCATATTTCAAAACTTTGTCCACCTATAAGCCGCCCCGTGTTGTAAGCCGCATCTAACTAAAGGAATGTCAAAAAAACAGTCAAATAGGTCAGTCAAACTTTAATAATATATTAAAACCAGCGTGATGTGGGCGCGCACGGAGTCGTATATCAACATGGACAGAGCTGCGTGAAAAAAGCCACCCGGCCTCTTCGCGTAAACTTAAACTTACCTTAACCACTCGCTCATCTTTTCTTCATCCATCCCTTCGAGTTAGCTTTTATGATGACGCCGGCTGGAAAGGTCTCTTTTGGCAAGGTCTTCCTTTTGAATATCACCATGGGTGGAAGTTTCTGGCCATTAGCATGGCAAGCTAGAACCACAGTGAAGGATGACTTCTCATTCCCTGTGGTGCGAATATTCACCGTACGTGCTCCCGTTGTATCCACAGTGCGGTTCACAGGAATATCAGTTGCTGTGAAATAGTAATCCGTGTGCGGATGGAGAGATTGCGTCTTTTCATGAACCGGATCCCTGACGCTTAGTAGGAGCCATTTTGTGGTCTTTACAGATGTAAACACACAAAGGAAATGAAACGTACCGGTACGGTAATATCCGCGCGCTTTTTCTTCTTCTACGCGGGCGGGTGGTTGCTTACAGTAGAAGAAGAAGCGCTTCCTGTTCTATGGGGGCGGGTGCTTACCTTGGCGGTTGCTTGCGTAGAAGAAGAAGCGCTTCCTGTTCTACCGGGAAAAAAGATGGCGGCTGTTTACCGTAGTTGCGAGATCGAAACTTTATGAAAATGAATCGTAATATTAATCCATATATAAAGCGCACCGGGTTAAAAGCCGCACTGTCAGCTTTTGAGTAAATTTGTGGTTTTTAGGTGCGGCTAATAGTGCGGAAAATACGGTACATAGAAACTAGTAATTAATGAAAATGAGTAAAATGAACTGTTAAAGGTTAGTACTATTAGTGGACCAGCAGCACGCACAATCATGTGTGCTTACGGACTGTATCCCTTGCAGACTGTATTGATATATATTGATATATAATGTAGGAACCAGAATATTAATAACAGAAAGAAACAACCCTTTTGTGTGAATGAGTGTAAATGGGGGAGGGAGGTTTTTTGGGTTGGTGCACTAATTGTAAGTGTATCTTGTGTTTTTTATGTTGATTTAATAAAAAAAATTTAAAAAAATTAAATAAAAACGATACCAATAATAAAAAAAACGATGCCGATAATTTCGGATATTACATTTTAACGCATATATTGGCCGATAATATCGGCCTGACATCTCTATTTTTGAACAAATAAAAACACAACTTGTTTTGAATTACCTATCATTGGTATTCATTGGTTTCTTTAAAAAGTCGGGATCAATATCGGGAAAAATTGTAAATCTAAGTTTTTGTGAAAAAATTGTAGATTTTATTCGTAGTCAATATCTCTCAGGCCCACTGCAAATGGTTTGTCGCTTCTCTTAAGACTGCTTTCGTGTGTGTGCACCCGCTCCCTGCTTGGGCATGTGGACGAGACAGGGTGAGTGACTGCCGTAAACACCAATTATTTTATCGAGAACGTTAAATTTGACCTATTACGTAAACAAATATAGACAATGGCGAAACAAATTTGTGCTGTTGAACCACAAATGGTAACATAAGCTAGCCAATGGTGTTCTTGTTGTGATTGGAATTGTGGTCTGTGTATATTTATTGGTCGAAAAGTTCATCTTTGAGATTAGACAACGTCTCCTGTAGGGTTGTACGGTATACCTGTATTAGTATAGTACCGTGATACCAATTAATCATATTCGGTACTATACCGCCTCTGAAAAGTACAGGTCCGTCACCCCCCTGTCTTCGTCGTCACGTTGCTGGTTTTACGAGCAGACGAGCATGTTCGGCAGCGCACAATCACAGAGTGCTTACAAGCAGACACAGTGTGTAGACAGAAAAGGAAGAACGGACGCATTTTGGCTTAAAAACTACCGATAAAGGTGAAGTTGTAACACTGAAATGCCCTCAGGAAGAGGTGCTTTAAGACATAGCTAGCTAGCTAGCGGCTAAAGCCCAGCCCCAATCGGCAGTGTTTCAGCTACTTCTAAATCACTAATCCTCGCCTCCATGGCGACAATTAAAGTAAGTTTCTTACAAGTATCATCATCCCTGTAGGACGAGGAAGAGCTAAACATGCTTCACTACACACCGTAGCTCACCGGCGTCAAAATGTAAACACACGCCATTGGTGGATCTACACCAAACATCCACTGTAATGATACCAAAGCACAGGAGCATATCTAGTCGATACTACTATGATTACGTCGATATTTTTTGGCATCACGACATCTTCTTTCGTTTTTTAGATTGATACCCAAATTTGTGGTATCATCCAAAACTAATGTAAAGCATCCAAATAACAGAAGAATAAGTGATTATTACATTTTAACAGAAGTGTAGATAAAACATGTTAAAAGAGAAAGTTAGCAGATATTAACAGTAAATGAACAAGTAGATTAATAATTAATTTATACTACTTGTCCTTTTATAATTTTGACAAAATAATAGAATGGAAAATGACACAATATGTTACTGCATATGTCAGCAGACTAAATTAGGAGCCTTTGTTTGCTTACTTACTACTAAAAGACAAGTTGTCTTGTATGTTCACTATTTTATTTAAGGACAAACTTGCAATAAGAAACATGTGTTTAATGTACCCTAAGATTTTTTTGTTAAATAAAGCCTATAATGCAATTTTTTTTTGTGTTCCCTTTATTTAGAAAAGTATCGAAAAGTACCGGAATGTATCAAAATAATTTTGGTACCGGTACCCGTACCAAAATATTGGTATCGGGACAACACTAAATTGTCTAAATTAAAACAATGCCCAACTTTAACCATGTTTTCTCAGGGCATTCAATCACAACTGGACAGTTCCGTTTGTCTTAAAGGATGTTTCACCTCTCATCCAAGTAGGTTATATAAGTTCATGCTCATAGACTTATATTGGTTGGATATAGTTAAACTAGATCTGACCAATCCAAGGCTAAGACTAGAATTAGAACATACATAGATGACCTTAATCAAAGTCTCATGTGACACGAGTGCTGCCAGCTTTAGGGAGCTGCGGTTGATGGAAATCAAAGTGAAATTCTGATGCAGAGCACGATCCTATCCCTAATGAACTGGCCCAACTGGTAGTTTTCCACTACGAAAATGAGCCCAAACACATCCTAAGGTGGAAAATGCCTTGTTAAATGTAAAATATAAAGAAAGTACTGAAACATTTTGATAGATTTTTGAGCGCCGTGTGTAATGTTCTATATTTTCAACGGAACATAAAATGTTGGTGGTGTTTACTTGAGTCCTATTGCCATCATATTGCAGTCTACACGTATCTCTTATGTTTGACTTCCATCTACTGGTCACAGTTATCATTTCACCATGTACCAAATAAAATTGCTTCGATGTCGGTAAGCAAAAACAGAATTATTCTGTACTTTAGGCGCACCGGGTTATAAGGCGCACTGTCGAGTTTTGAGGGAAAAAAAAGGATTTTAAGTGCGCCTTGTAGTCCCCAAAAAAAAGGTAAGCTAAAATCTGCTTGCATTGGACAAAATGTCATGCACAAACACAAAATAAATCATCCGGTTTAAAGTACTTTGTTTTCAAGGCGGATCGTATTTTACACTTTGAAACGTCCTAATGGGCGGGGACGGTCATGAATCCGGATTTAGTCTAGAAGATCTGACCAATCCAAGTCTAAGACTAGAATTAGAACATACATAGATGACCTTAATCAAAGTCTCATGTGACACGAGTGCTGCCAGCTTTAGGGAGCTGCGGTTGATGGAAATCAAAGTGAAATTCTGATGCAGAGCACGATCCTATCCCTAATGAACTGGCCCAACTGGTAGTTTTCCACTACGAAAATGAGCCCAAACACATCCTAAGGTGGAAAATGCCTTGTTAAATGTAAAATATAAAGAAAGTACTGAAACATTTTGATAGATTTTTGAGCGCCGTGTGTAATGTTCTATATTTTCAACGGAACATAAAATGTTGGTGGTGTTTACTTGAGTCCTATTGCCATCATATTGCAGTCTACACGTATCTCTTAAGTTTGACTTCCATCTACTGGTCACAGTTATCATTTCACCATGTACCAAATAAAATTGCTTCGATGTCGGTAAGCAAAAACAGAATTATTCTGTACTTTAGGCGCACCGGGTTATAAGGCGCACTGTCGAGTTTTGAGGGAAAAAAAAGGATTTTAAGTGCGCCTTGTAGTCCCCAAAAAAAAGGTAAGCTAAAATCTGCTTGCATTGGACAAAATGTCATGCACAAACACAAAATAAATCACCCGGTTTAAAGTACTTTGTTTTCAAGGCGGATCGTATTTTACACTTTGAAACGTCCTAATGGGCGGGGACGGTCATGAATCCGGATTTAGTCTAGAAGATCTGACCAATCCAAGTCTAAGACCAGAATTAGAACATAGATAGATGACCTTAATCCCAGTCTCAGGTGACACGAGTGCTGCCAGCTTTAGGGAGCTGCGGTTGATGGAAATCAAAGTGAAATTCTGATGCAGAGCACGATCCTATCCCTAATGAACTGGCCCAACTGGTAGTTTTCCACTACGAAAATGAGCCCAAACACATCCTAAGGTGGAAAATGCCTTGTTAAATGTAAAATATAAAGAAAGTACTGAAACATTTTGATAGATTTTTGAGCGCCGTGTGTAATGTTCTATATTTTCAACGGAACATAAAATGTTGGTGGTGTTTACTTGAGTCCTATTGCCATCATATTGCAGTCTACACGTATCTCTTATGTTTGACTTCCATCTACTGGTCACAGTTATCATTTCACCATGTACCAAATAAAATTGCTTCGATGTCGGTAAGCAAAAACAGAATTATTCTGTACTTTAGGCGCACCGGGTTATAAGGCGCACTGTCGAGTTTTGAGGGAAAAAAAAGGATTTTAAGTGCGCCTTGTAGTCCCAAAAAAAAAGGTAAGCTAAAATCTGCTTGCATTGGACAAAATGTCATGCACAAACACAAAATAAATCATCCGGTTTAAAGTACTTTGTTTTCAAGGCGGATCGTATTTTACACTTTGAAACGTCCTAATGGGCGGGGACGGTCATGAATCCGGATTTAGTCTAGAAGATCTGACCAATCCAAGTCTAAGACTAGAATTAGAACATAGATAGATGACCTTAATCCCAGTCTCAGGTGACACGAGTGTTGCCAGCATTAGGGAACTGCGGTTGATGGAAATCAAAGTAAAATTCTGACCCACGTGGTAGTTTTCCACCATGAAAATGAGCCCAAACACATCCTAAGGTGGAAAATTCCTTCCTAAATGTAAAAAATAAAGAAAGGAAGAGGAGCACCGTCTAGTCTCCACTTGCCATGACAGTTTGGACCCTTGGGAGGTTTGCCAGAGTTGTTATATACTTAAGTCGTGTTGAGTTCTTAACCGGGGTCAGATAATGTGTGACTTCCGCGCAGGCCCGTGACACGTGTAGGCGACGAGCCTGACCACGCTGCCCTCACCAAATACCAATTAATTCGCCCGGTGACGGCGTATCATTTAGGCTCCACTGTTAAGTAATGAGAAATGGTGGCGAGGCGTTTATCGGCACACGACCCGACCGCGGAAGTTTAATTACGCCTTGGCTGCTCGAGTCCGTCTCCGTGCCCTCTCACAAGGGGGTTCCAGGGAAATAATGAAAAGATGGCAGACTCTCTCACTGAGCGCATGCACAAAACTAATCAACATTCTCAGTAAACATGGCCCCACACAAAAAAAAAAAAAAAAAAAAAAAGCTCTCTCCCTTCAGCGAGGCTACAGTTCAAAGTCAAGAGAATGCTTGGTTGTTGATAGTTTCCGCACACATTAATCTTGGTAATGCATCCATTCGTGTCAAGGCGGACATTGAGATTTGAGATGGATACACTCTACCTATCCATCTATATCGGGGGTTCCAAATCTGAGGAGTTGCGGGCCAAAAACGGGTCGGCTACAGAACGTCAAAGCAAAATGATGTATTGAATTCACAAGCACAACATTTATTTCGTTTATCTCTTTGAATAATCAGCAGTTCAACCACTGTGCGATACAGTCTGGTGAGATGATCTGAATGAAATTATCTAATTTCAGCTATTTGGGTTAAAAATATGTTTTGCAAACCAGTACACTGCAAAAACTGAAATCTAAGTAAGATTGGATATCTCAAATAAGGGTGATATTTGCAAATTTTCTGTCTGATAAGATAATTCTTCTCACTAAGCATATTTTATGTTAGAGCAGGGGTCGGCAACCCGCGGCTCCGGAGCCGCATGCGGCTCTTTGATTACTCTGATGCGGCTCAGCAGCTTACTTGCCGACCCCCCCCCGATTTTCCCGGGAAACTTCCGGATTTCAGTGCCTCTCGCAGGAAACTCCCGGGATTAATATTCTCCGATTTTCACCCTTATAATTATAATAAGGTCGTGCCATAATGGTACAGTATTTAGCGCCCTCTACAATTTGTATTAACAGCGTGCCAACCCAGCCCCTTATTATACAGTATGCATCTTCTGCTTGCACACGTACGTGACAGCAATGCATACTTGGTCAACAGCCACACAGGTTACACTGACGGTGGCCATATAAAACAACTTTAACACTCTTACTAATAATGCGCCACACTTTGAACCAACACCAAACAAGAATGACAAACACATTTCGGGAGAACATCTGCACCTTAACACAACATAAACACAACAAAACAAATACCCAGAATCCCATGCAGCCCTGACTCTTCCGGGCTACATTATACACCCCTGCTACCACCAAACCCCGCCCCCACCCCAACCCTGCTCCCTCACACATCAACCCCCCCCCCCCCCCCCCCTCCTCTGTGCGTTGGTTGAGGTGGGCGGGGTTTGGTAGCGGGGGTGTATAATGTAGCCCGGAAGAGTTAGGGCTGCATGGGATTCTGGGTATTTGTTTTGTTGTGTTTATGTTGTGTTAAGGTGCAGATGTTCTCCCGAAATGTGTTTGTCATTCTTGTTTGGTGTGGGTTCACAGTGTGGCGCATTATTAGTAAGAGTGTTAAAGTTTTTTTTATACCGCCACCGTCAGTGGAACCTGTGTGGTTGTTGACCAAGTATGCCTTGCTGTCACCTACGTTAGCAAGCAGAAGCCTCATACAACGTGTGGCTGATCAGGCATGCTGTTTGAAGTGGGTGCTAAATTCTGTACCATCACGGCACGCATTACGCTGTCAAGTGCCATTCGTATAAAATCCGCGGGCCAACATTCAATTTTCATATTAAGGTGTGGGCCGCGTGTCCGAGACCCTTGCTTGGTTTATACATAGCACAAAGCAAAATAAAACTTTGTATGCAGTGTTATTTCATATTAAATTTCAAAAAAATTTTGTCGCTCCCATTGTTTTCTTTAATTTGTGAAATTGGTCAAAATGGCTCTTTGACTGGTAAAGGTTGCCGACCCCTGTGTTAGAGTGTTTTACTTGTTTTAAGGGATTTGGTCCTAAATGATCTCAGTAAGATATTACAGCTTGTTGCTGAGATTTGATGACCTATATTGAGTAAAACATGCTTGAAACTAGAATATCAACTGTTGCAAAGCTGTGTCATCAACACTCACACGTATAAAACTACTTTTTTTTTTTAAGTAATAATTTCTTAATTCAAGCCTGAAAAAAAAAATCAGGACTTTGACACAATTGTGTCTCAGAATTAAAACAGATGACAGCCAAATGGATTTTGCTGTTTTATTTTCAATGAAACAATAGAAAATACGTACTCATATAGTAGTGCAATTGTTATTAGTGAGAATATTCTTATTTTAAGGTATTTTTGGGTTCATTGAGGTTAGCTAATTTTAATTGTTTTGGAAAGTCTTGACAAGTCAAATTTTCTTGTTCTATTGGCAGATAATTTTGCTTAGTTCAAATAATATTTTTTTTTTCTTGTTTTTGAACACTGACTTTTTGCAGTGTACTTGTAATTCGTAAATAATGTGCCGTTGTTGAGCTTCTGTGCTGTCTACACTCTTCCATATCAGTAGGTGGCAGCAGGTAGCTATTTGATTTGTAGACATAGGGAACATGGTTTGTCATGATCACAATATGAAGGCGACAGCGGGAGGCAGTGTACAGGTAAAACGGTGTCTAATGCTTAAACCAAAAATAAACAAAAGGTGAGTGCCCCTAAAAACAGGCATTGAAGCTTAGGGATGGCTGTGCAGAACGAAACTACAACTGAACTGGTTACAAAGTAAAGAAAAACAGAATGCTGGACGACAGCAAAGACTTACAGCCTGTGGAGCAGAGATGGTGTCCACAAAGTACATCCGTACATGACATGACAACAATGCCCACACAAAGAAGGATAGCAACAACTGAAATAGTCTTGATTGATAAAACAAAGCAGGTGCGGGGAATAGCGCTCAAAGGAAGACATGAAACTGCAACAGGAAAACGCCAACACAATGGGAAAAGCCACCAACATAGGAGCGCAAGACACTACACACAGGAAAACACCAAAAAACTCAAAATAAGTCACGGCGTGATGTGACAGGTCGTGACAGTACACCTACTTTGAGAGAAGTATAGTGAAGCATGGTTGGTTATGGTTTAAATTCATATTCAACAATTGCGACGACAACTTCTTATTGTCAATATCGAGTTCAATTTTTTTAATGATTTCTGCTGGTGGTGTGCCTTCGGATTTTTTCAATGAAAAAAATGTGCCTTGGCTCAAAAAAGGTTGAAAGACACTGGACTAGACTATGTTAGTCCTGGATGGTACTTGACTTACTGCTCTATATACCCACCCATTTCCAGTTACTCTACATAATGTCCACATGCAGAAACACTCCACGCTGTTGTTCCAGGCCCCAACCACTAAGAGGAGAACTAGGTGTTTACCATATTTTTCGGACTGTAAGGCACGCTTAAAATCCTTTCATTTTCTCAAAACTCAACAGTGCACCTTATAACTCGGTGCGCCTAATGTACAGAATAATTTAGGTTGTGCTTACCAACCTCAAAGCTATTTTATTTGGTACATGGTGAAATGATAAGTGTGACCAGTAGATGGCAGTCACAAAGAAATACGTATAGACTGTAATATGATGGCATTCACACATAAGAGATACATGTAGACTGCAATATGACTCAAGTAAACAACCAAAATGTTATGTGTTCCATTGAAAATATAGAACATTACACACGGCGCTGAAAAATCTATCAAAATGTTTTAGTACGACTTTGGTAAGCCTGCATCAGAATAAAACATACCTTTTTGTTGTCGTTTCTTAAGCGGATCATTGACACGTGTGCCCTTGGTAAAAATTGTGGTGCGACAGGATTATGCAGTCTCAACACTCAAGCAAGAACAAAGCACAATGCAGAGAATACGTCAAACAACTTAAAGACAGAGTCACGCTACTGTTCACCGTCAACAAGACAGGAACTCACAAACTTAAACCACTATGTGTTGGTAAGTCTACAAACCCCTGCTGTTTTCACCACATACATCGGGATCATTTCATTGTGTTAGTTTGACAAAAGAAAAAAAAAAGGTTTATAAAAAGTTCTAGTTAACGCGCCTTCGGGAATAACGCAATCTGGATTTTATGGACCCCAATGACCGCGTTATATCGAACTTTGAGTATAGTCACCTTTCTGGGCTTTCCGTCTGGCTCTCAACGAAGGTGGACGCTTCCCTTACCTCTCCCTTATCTCACCTGCTTTTGCTTCATTCTCTAGTCTTGTATGGTCTTGTTTTAACTTTCTTGGAGCCTCTTTTTGCATTGCTCTCCCAAATCTAAACACTGGAATAGATCAACTTGCCTCTCAACAAAATTGACAAGATCGTCTCGACAAGAAGCTCGGGTTCGGGGGAACCTGCTTGTCCTGACGGAACGTTTGTTGCTAGACACATGATGGATTCTTGTATTGTTTTGTAAGTATTTATTTTGTTGCGCTGGTGTATCGACACATTTGTAAGATGCTAGGAGCTGTTTAAGAGGCTACAAAGCTGCCACTAATGATTGTAGGATGGGCAGAGCTGTGGGCACTCAGACTTTTGAGGTTTCTGAACTATATCACAAACTGCATAACATCTTGGAGACGTTGTCTGCTCTGCAAGGTAACGTTATTCTCAATTTGAGGACCAGAAATAGACAATTAGAGTGAAACATTTAAATTTGTTCTCGCTCACTCAAACACAAACACTGTCATCTTATTTTCGGGTCTCCCTATGTCTAGCATTACAAGACTACAGTTGGTACAAAATGCGGCTGCTAGACTTTTGACAAGGACAAGAAAGTTTGATCATATTATGCCTATACTGGCTCACCTGCACTGGCTTCCTGTGCACATACGATGCGACTTTAAGGTTTTACTACTTACGTATAAAATACTAAACGGTCTAGCTCCATCCTATCTTGCTGATTGTATTGTACCATATGTCCTGGCAAGAAATCTGCGTTCTAAGAACTCCAGCTTATTAGTCATTCCCAGAGCCCAAAAACAGTCTGCGGGCTATAGAACATTTTCTATTCGGGCTCCAGTACTCTGGAATGCCCTCCCGGTAACAGTTAGAGATGCTACCTCAGTAGAAGCATTTAAGTCCCATCTTAAAGCTAATTTGTATACTCTAGCCTTTAAATAGAACCCACTTTTAGACCAATTGATGTGCCGTCTCTTTTCTGCTCTGCCTCCCTCTCCTGCGTGGAGAGGTTATTAGGTGACCACAGATGACGCGCTAGCTGTTCAAAGTCGGGACCCGGGGTGGACCACTCATCTGTGCATCAGTTGGGGACGTCTCTGCATTGCTGACGTGTCTCCACTTAAAATGATCCCCTGCTGGCCCCACTATGGACTGGACTCTCACCCTATTAACTAGATCCACTCGACGTCCATTGCACCGGTCGGCATCCCTGGACTCCCCTGTCTGTTCTTGGACGAGTTGTACTTTTTAAGTGCAATAAAAAAAAAAGTTAAATTCGATTTCATTCTATTCCAAGCCGCAAACTTTGAAGAACGATGTGGCGAGGGACGACTGTATAACAATACTTACTTGACGTAGGGTCTTCCCACTGTCCACATGTCCTACCTAAGATGACGCCAATTATACATATGTGCAAATGCACTGCACCTATGGAACACAAACTAGTTTGCTTTCCTGTAATCGAAAATTCCCCCACCTTTCTCAACCACTCTGTCTTTTACGCGCTTGACTCCATCTTTCCGAGATTATTTCTGCCAGTGCAATTCCTGTGGGGGGTACCACGGGTGGGGGTCAGTGAGGTAAGCCCAGAACCACAGGGAGTTTGTTACCAAACACGGGTTAGTCATTCATGAAATTAATTGGTGGGACGTACGCACAGAGGACGTGGCACCTGCGAGATATTGCCATGACTGTCTCTATATGAGAAAGCGGGAATTCAACAGTAATTAAAGTGGTGCTCAAGTCGAATAAGTGATGTACTACTTTTATAACAACTTATAGTACCGCTCAAAAGGGAGTCCATCAATCACATTTCAATGAATTTATATGTTCTCAATTGACAATTTTATAGCAAGTAAAGTGGTACACAGCTTGTATAACTGTTTAGGTTTAACTTTCAGTTGAAAATGACTTATTACACAGCCATCATTTTCTAAATAGAGGGCAACACAAGTGAGTATCAGTATGGACTCCATACTGTTGAAGACTCGCAGAAACGCCAAAATAATAAATGAATCCTTTAGATAGGCTCTGTGCCCAAGAGACTGGAAGCCAGCCATGGTCACAGCAGTCTTTAATTCAGAAAAAACAAATGAGATCACAAACTACAGAACTATTAACATTCTCCCTGTGGTATCACAGATTTCTGAGAGGTGTGCAGGCATGTGATTCTCTGCCTATAGTCTGAAATTCTTCTTTTTTATCTCTGTAAAAATATATTTTTTTAAATTCCGTTTTTCTTCGTTTTTTCCGACCTACAATGTGCGTTAAAATCTTGATCCGTCTCTTTGCCATACCTGCGGCTCCCAGACCCCCGGCTTATTTTCAGTCTCTTTCATTAAATTCAAAACACATGCCTGGGTGTTTCGCAGACCAGCTTTTGGGCTATCTTAATAACTCGTCCATGCAGTTTGGCTTCAGAGCCAACCATTCCACCGACACTACCACTTGTTTTTTTTATTGAAAATGTAAAATCCAAGATGGACAAGGGAGTTGTAGTTGGGGCTGTTTTCCTTGACTTGAAGAGGGCATTTGATACCATTAGCCATCACGTTCTCATCTCAAAACATGTCACCGTTCAATTTCTCTCCTGATGCTATACACTGGATCAAGTCATATTTAGATCACAGAACACAAGTTGTCAGGGTCAAAAAGAAATGATCCTGTCATCTTGCTAATGACATAGGTGTGCCCCAGGGTTCAATCCTGGGGCCACTTATTTAGTCTTTATATCAATGACCTGCCATCTGTGCGCTCTGAATGTGAAGTACAAATGTATGCAGATGATACTGTGATCTATGTACATGGGAAGGACAAGGAGGAGGCCGCAAAAAAAAACTTTCTGAAACTATGGAGTCTGCGGTCCCCTCCAAGGTTTCTCATTGTATCCCATTGGGTTGAATTTTTTCTTGCCCTGATGTGGGATCTGAGCCAAGGATGTCGTTGTGGCTTGTGCAGCCCTTTGAGACACTTGTGATTAAGGACTATATAAATACACTTTGATTGATTGATTGATGAACTAAATTTAGCTAATTTTAGGTATAACAGACAGAGTTTAAATACAGAAATGGCTAAACTATTCTTTATACAAGGATAATGCCGCATCTGTAGTACTGTGTCACCAGCTGGTCTCATGGCTGTAAGACAACACTGAAACCAATCTTTTCTGTCTATAAGCAGCCTCTGAAAGTCCTGGACATGAAACATTTTCGTTATCGCCACTTTAATATATTGGACAATTATAAACTACTGAGTTGGGAAAATTTTGTAAAGTGTCACAATGCTAATCTGATTTTTAAAATCTTACATGGTTTGGCCCCACCAAAACTTTCTGATTTTGTACATCTGTGCAGGAGGCAAAGTAGATCCGCCTCCTCCAACAACCTGATTGTTCCCCTCAGGAAAAGTGCCTTCAGCCAGTCGGCCTTCTCTGTGAGGGAAGTCCAGTTTAGGAACAATATCCCTTCTCATACCCGCTATGTTGATACATTAAGGCAGTGGTGTCAAAGTCAAGGCCCGCGAATGAATTATCTATGGCCCCCAGGATGATATTTGATTAGTATTAGAACCGGCCCACAGGCCACAGTCGCCGGCTGCTGTTTTGCACGCATCAATACTCCATCAGTGTTGACGGTAGGAATTTTCAAAATGGGGTGCCCATCAAGTCATAAAAATAGGGTCCAGAGTAAATTTTTGGGGTCCCACTTTTTTGTAACCGTTTTGAAAACAAATGATAAATGTATGCATTATCCTGTTGTATCTCACATTCTATATTGTGTTTTGGAAAAAGGTTGTCATAAACGTTACTTGGGTCATTACAAAAAATAATAGAAAAGAAAACACATTTATATTCATATGTAAATGTTATAAACATTCATTCACTTTCTTCTTTCCTTCATGGATCTAAACCGGTGGTTCTTAACCTTGTTGGAGGTACTGAACCCCACCAGTTTCATATGCGCATTCACCGAACCCTTCTTTAGTGAAAAATAAAATGTTGGGGTTTTTTCAAATTCAAGACAAAGTAATATGTTTTTCGTAACACTTTAGTATGGGGAACATATTCTAAGTAACAAAGACTTTAGAGTTTTTTGGTTAGGGTTAGGGTTAGAGGGTTAGGGCCAGGGTTAGAGGGTTAGGGTTATAATAAGGTCGTGCTGAATAAGGCATTAATAAGTACTTAATAATGACTACTTAAGAGCCAATATGTTACTAATTTGCATGTTATAAAGCAACTAATTAATGGTGAATATGTTCCCCATCCTAAAGTGTTACAATGTTTTTTTACTGGTGCACAAAATGAATCGTGCATGAACATCATCTTGTTCAAAGAAAACAACCAACATAAACTCACAACAAATTACACACCTGCAAATCAGTGTGACTTCTGCTGTTGCCGTATCCATAATACGCAGATAGGGAGAAGTTTTTATTTACACGATGAGTCAGGTGTGTCTTGACCTCCGCCGAACCCCTGAGCCCGACTCACCGAACCCCTAGGATTCGATTGTACCCAGGTTAAGAACCACTGACCTAAACTTAACCGCTGCCGGTATTTTTTTCCTATATTTTTATTGTAATATTTTCAGAATGTGTTTTTTCTATTTCTATTTTTTATTTACACGATGAGTCGGGTGTGTCTTGACCTCCGCCGAACCCCTGAGCCCGACTCACCGAACCCCTAGGATTCGATCAAACCCAGGTTAAGAACCACTGATCTGAACTTAACCGCTGCCGGTATTTTTTTCCTATATTTTTATTGTAATATTTTCAAAATGTGTTTTTTCTATTTCTATTTTTATTTACACGATGAGTCGGGTGTGTCTTGACCTCCGCCGAACCCCTGAGCCCGAGTCACCGAACCCCTAGGATTCGATCGAACCCAGGTTAAGAACCACTGATCTGAACTTAACCGCTGCCGGTATTTTTTTCCTATATTTTTATTGTAATATTTTCAGCATGTGTTTGTTCTATTTTTGGCCAGAGTAAAACAAAGTAAACAATCTGGAGTTTTCTTTATTTTTAAGTTTTAATGCCATGATTTTAATAGTCCGGCCCGAGTGTGCACAGATTTTTCTCCATGCGGCCCCTGAGCTAAAATGAGTTTGACACCCCTGCATTAAGGCTATTCAACAATATGCTAAAATCATGGCTACTTGAGAATCAAACTTGTGTACATCATCATTAATGTATTTTATTTTTTTGCTGCTTTCTGCTACCTGCCTGCTGCCAGTGTAACCATGCCTGTGTGTAATATTGTCCTTGGTGCTGTCGAAGCATAAAGTGTAGTGCTTGTACTGAATGTTGCCGTAGATGTGTGTGAGATATTAATCAATTGTTTTATTATTTGAAGAAAGCTATTAATGATTGTTGTTTTTATTTTATTTTATTTTGCAGCTGTTACATATATTGTAATATTGTACATGGTAATTGTTATATATTGTATATATTATATAATATAATATAATATAATATATCAGTATATATCATATACTATATATGTTTAATATGTAAATATTACATATATGTTATATTTTGTATTGGGTAACACTTTAGTATGGGGAACATATTCACCATTAATTAATTGCTTATTAACGTAACAAAGACTTAATTTAGAGTTAGTTGGACACTAGGGGAACATATAAGGGTTAGGGTTAGGGTTACTAATAAGAAATAATTCTGAGGTTATTGGGGGAAGACTCTTAGTTAATAGCTTACTGGTTGTATAATAAGGCCATGCAGAATAAGGCATTAATAAGTACTTAATAATGACTAATCAAGAGCCAATATGTTACTAATTTGCATGTTAATAAGCAACTAATTAATAGTGAATATGTGTTCCCCATACTAAAGTGTTACCTTATATTGCTACTACGGTACATTTTTAGTCTACTTTATACCTGCATTATCCCTTCCATCCTTACACTTTCCATCCTTTGTAACTGAGCTACTGTGTGTAACAATTTCCCTTGTGGATCATTAAAGTTTGTCTAAGTCTAAGTCTAAGTTTAAGTCTAAGAAACGAAAGTTGGAAACTAGCTTTGTACACTGCAAAAACTGAAATCTAAGTAAGATTAAATATCTCAAATAAGGGGGATATTTGCTTATTTTCTGTCTGATAAGATCATTCTTCCCACTAAGCAGATTTTATGTTAGAGTGTTTTACTTGTTTTAAGGGTTTTGGTTAGGGATGTCCGATAATGGCTTTTTGCCGATATCCAATATTCCGATATTGTTCAACTCTTTAATTACCGATACCGATATCAACCGATACCGATATCAATCGGTATATACAGTCGTGGAATTAACACATTATTATGCCTAATTTGACAACCAGGTATGGTGAAGATAAGGTACTTTATTATTTATTATTATTTTTATAAGATAAATAAATTAAAAACATTTTCTTGAATAAAAAAAGAAAGTAAAACAATATAAAAACAGTTACATTGAAACTAGTAATTAATGAAAATTAGTAAAATTAACTGTTAAAGGTTAGCGCCCCCTGCGACCCCGAAGGGAATAAGCGGTAGAAAATGGATGGATGGATGGAGGTTAGTACTATTAGTGGACCAGCAGCACGCACAATCATATGTGCTTACGGACTGTATCCCTTGCAGACTGTATTGATATATATTGATATATAATGTAGGAACCAGAATATTAATAACAGAAAGAAACAACCCTTTTGTGTGAATGAGTGTGAATGAGTCTAAATGGGGGAGGGAGTTTTTTTGGGGTGGTGCACTAATTGTAATATGAATCCTCTTTTTTATGTTGATTTAATGAAAAAAATAAAAAATAAAATAAAAAACGATACCGATAATAAAAAAAACAATACAGATAATTACATAATTACATCTCTAGTTTTGGTCCTAAATGATCTCAGTAAGATATTACAGCTTGTAGCTGAGATTTTATGACCTATATTGAGTAAAACATGCTTGAAACTAGAATATCAACTGTTGCAAAGCTGTGTCATCGACACTCACAAGTATAAAACTACTTTTTTAAAGTAATAATTTCTTATTTCAAGCATGTAAAAAAAAAAAAATCATGACTTTGACACAATTGTGTCTCATAATTAAAACAGATGACAGCCAAATGGACTTTACTGTTTTATTTTCAATGAAACAATAGAACATATGTACTCATATAGTAGTACAGTTGTTATAAGTGAGAATATACTTATTTTAAGGTATTTTTGAGTTCATTGAGGTTAGCTAATTTTACTTGTTTTGTAAAGTCTTGACAAGCCAAATTTTCTTGTTCTATTGGCAGATAATTTTGCTTAGTTCAAATAAAATACCGCTAATTTTTGTATTTTTTTTCCTCGTTTTTGAACACTGACTTTTTGCAGTGTAGCTCAAACGTATGCACAATGTTGATTAATGTGCGCTGTCCATACTTGCCAACCCTCCCGAATTTTCCGGGAGACTCCCGAAATTCAGCGCCTCTCCCGAAAACCTGCCGGGACAAATATTCTCCAGAAAATCTCCCGATTTTCAGCCGGAGCTGGAGGCCACGCCCCCTCCAGCTCCATGCGGACCTGAGTGAGGACAGCCTTTTTTCACGTCCGCTTTCCCACAATACAAACAGCGTGCCTGCCCAATCACGTTATTCTATACGAGGCGTCCGGCATACCGCCGATGAGCATGGTGCAGATGGAGAAGATCTTCTCGGCGTCCGTGTTGGTGCACACGTTGCCAAAGCCGACGCTGGTCAGGCTGCTGAGGGTGAAGTAGAGGGCGGCGATGTACGAACTGCGCACCGATGGGCCGCTGACCATGTTGTTGACATAGGGCATCTCCAGGCGTTTGCCCAGCTCATGGAGCCATCCTCGGGTAAGAGACGGGAGGACAACAGGGTGACAAGAACTAAATCATCCAGACTAGAGATACATTGTATTGTAGCCGAGTGTCCTGGGTTCGCCTATACAGTGTACTTATATAAGAAAATAATAAACGGGAGACATTAGAGCACGTTCGGTAGCCACCGCTTCTTTAATGTAAACTTCACACACCTTCTTCCACAACCACACACACACCCTACGTCACAGCCCTACGGCAACTCTGGAGGGACAAAACTCCTCCTCCTTACCTAACACACTCCGGTAACTTGGGACACCCTGAACTGTTTGTTACAGTATTATTATGTTTATCTTACCTAAAAATAAATATATTTATCAATTAAAAAAAACAAAAAACTAAATAAATTTTTACTATATTTTGCTAAAAACATCTAAATTAATTGTATTTTTATTTGTATTTTTTCTGACTCCTTATTCCATCCAGCCATAGAATTATACATTAAAATAAACATATTTGATATAATTAATTTTAAATGATCATAATAATTAATTTTAAATGACCTTTTTAATTATTAAAATATTGCTTGTTTATCAACAACTTTAGCATTTTATTCATTACATTTTGAAGCTCTCAGAAGCCAAGTTATGTTATATTCCTTAAGATTTATTTATGCAAGTTTGAAGTATCAATTATCTAAACACAGTTTTGTTTGCATATTTTCAGAATGTAGATATATATATATATATATATATGTATGAAATACTTGACTTGGTGAATTCTAGCTGTAAATATACTCCTCCCCTCTTAACCACGCTCCCACCCCCCACCTCCCCAAATCGGAGGTCTCTAGGTTGGCAAGTATGGCACTGTCCTTGTTCAAAGAAATGAAATGAAAAATTAAATGAACATGCAGGTCTGGTTTGTTGGTTTGTTGAAGATTTTTCGTTTTTGTATTTTTTTTTTTTGGTCAAGCCCATTCAGCATCTGCAGTGGTGGGTTTTACGCCACAGAGAATACAGTGCACGTCAGCTTCGTCGGCGAATTCACGCAGCGTAACTCATTCATTCATCGACAGGCTGAATTATTTACGCCATTATGTACTCAGCAGTCTGCTCCACTTTGTTAGCTGTTGGATTAGCTTGAGCCAGAGAAAGGCCTAATGTCTAAAGTGGACACGACATGTCCTGGATGGGAGCGTCGGCTTGGGCACACAGCGATCCGAGCGCCGAGAGGGGGAAATGTAATGTGACTGTAGTCCTAATGCCAAGGGACACATGAAACGCTGCCAAGCCTGCTCTCTGGATAGGACGACAACATGCACACTCCCTCCTCATGCCTCCCCCCCCATGCACTTGTCCTCTCCTCTGACTATTGAAACACTTATCTGAACAGCATCTCCGCCGCCCGTCTCGGCGGCCGGCCCGAGAACCTTGTTGTGACGTTTTAGTTCATCCTTTTGTTAGCGGCGGTAATTGATGTGTTGGCCGTGGAGGCTCTTTGCGGGCTCTGTGACCTTGCGTGAGGCCGGTTTGAGGTGCTTATCAAAAGCTGCCTTTGATTGCACCTCGTTTTGCTTCAGAGTGAGACGTGACATGAGAGGGGCGGGGGAGGGAAGGAGCGGCCGCACGACTCTGCCATCTTTCTGCGACTTTCCTAATCTCTGCCGGAGTCCGGGGGTGAGGAAGCTAATAGGTCTTCAATACCAGAGTGCCTTTCTCGCAGAGTTATGGCGCTGACAAATGGCCGCCCGCACCGAGTGAGTCAGCGAGGCCGGGTAATCCCCCTCCGGCGAAGACCTTTGCACGCTTTATTCGGGCAAAAGAAGAAAACTATTCACTTACAACAAGTAAGTTGAAACTCTTCAAACTTAAAGGCCTACTGAAATGCGATTTTCTTATTTAAACGGGGATAGCAGGTCCATTCTATGTGTCATACTTGATCATTTCGCGATCAATCAATCAGTCAATCAATGTTTATTTATATAGCCCTAAATCACAAGTGTCTCAAAGGGCTGCACAAGCCACAACGACATCCTCGGTACAGAGCCCACATAAGGGCAAGGGAAAACTCACCCCAGTGGGACGTCGATGTGAATGACTATGAGAAACCTTGGAGAGGACCGCATATGTGGGTAACCCCTCCCCCTCTAGGGGAGACCGAATGCAATGGATGTCGAGTGGGTCTGACATAATTTTGTGAGAGTCCAGTCCATAGTGGATCCAACATAATAGTAAGAGTCCAGTCCATAGAGGGGCCAGCAGGACACCATCCCGAGCGGAGACGAGTCAGCAGCGCAGAGATATTCCCAACCGATGCACAGGCGAGCGGTCCACCCCGGGTCCCGACTCTGGACAGCCAGCACTTCATCCATGGCCACCGGACTTGTGTACCCCCCCCCTCCACAAGGGAGAGGGGAGCAGAGGAGAAAAGAAAAGAAACGGCAGATCAACTGGTCTAAAAGGGGGGTCTATTTAAAGGCTAGAGTATACAAATGAGTTTTAAGATGGGACTTAAATGCTTCTACTGAGGTAGCATCTCTAATTGTTACCGGGAGGGTATTCCATAGTACTGGAGCCCGAATAGAAAACGCTCTATAGCCCGCAGACTTTTTTTGGGCTCTGGGAATCACTAATAAGCCGGAGTTCTTTGAACGCAGATTTCTTGCCGGGACATATGGTACAATGCAATCGGCAAGATAGGCTGTAGCTAGACCGTGTAGTATTTTATACGTAAGTAGTAAAACCTTAAAGTCACATCTTACTGCCATATTTTTGCTGAAAGGATTTAGTAGAGAACATCGACGATAAAGTTTGCAACTTTTGGTCGCTGATAAAAAAGCCTTGCCTGTACCGGAAGTAGCAGACGATATGCGCGTGACGTCACAGGTTGTGGAGCTCCTCACATCTGCACATTGTTTACAATCATGGCCACCAGCAGCGAGAGCGATTCAGACCGAGAAAGTGACGATTTCCCCATTAATTTGAGCGAGGATGAAAGATTCGTGGATGAGGAAAGTGAGAGTGAAGGACTAGAGGGCAGTGGGAGCGATTCAGATAGGGAAGATGCTGTGAGAGGCGGGTGGGACCTGATATTCAGCTGGGAATGACTAAAACAGTAAATAAACACAAGACATATATATACTCAATTAGCCACAACACAACCAGGCTTATATTTAATATGCCACAAATTAATCCCGCATAACAAACACCTCCCCCCTCCCGTCCATATAACCCGCCAAAAGAACTCAAACACCTGCACAACACACTCAATCCCACAGCCCAAAGTACCGTTCACCTCCCCAAAGTTCATACAGCACATATATTTCCCCAAAGTCCCCAAAGTTACGTACGTGACATGCACATAGCGGCACGCACGTACGGGCAAGCGATCAAATGTTTGGAAGCCGCAGCTGCATGCGTACTCACGGTACCGCGTCTGCGCATCCAACTCAAAGTCCTCCTGGTAAGAGTCTCTGTTGTCCCAGTTGTCCCAAGCTCGACTGTCATCTTCCGGGAATGTAAACATTGAAACACCGGCTGTGTTTGTGTTGCTGCAGCCGCCCGTAATACACCGCTTCCCACCTACAGCTTTCTTCTTTGCTGTCTCCATTGTTCATTGAACAAATTGCAAAAGATTCACCAACACAGATATCCAGAATACTGTGGAATTTTGCGATGAAAACAGACGACCTAATAGCTGGCCACCGTGCTGTCCCAAAATGTCCTCTACAATCCTTGACGTCACTCGCTGACGTCATCATACCGAGACGTTTTCAGCAGGATATTTCGCGCAAAATTTAAAATTGCACTTTAGTAAGCTAACCCGGCCGTATTGGCATGTGTTGCAATGTTAAGATTTCATCATTGATATATAAACTATCAGACTGCGTGGTCGGTAGTAGTGGGTTTCAGTAGGCCTTTAAAGTGTTTACAAAGTACAAAGAAGAAGAACACCATGATAAACATTCTGAATTCATTTCATCCATCCTTCCGTTCAATTCTTCAAAATAATCTTACTAAACTCACCATATGAAATGTAACTTACTTCACCGAGTATTATTTATTTATTTATTTATTTGTATTGTGATTACTTATGGAGTCTATTGTGAATAAATTGAGAACAGGAACTGAACAAACGTTTTAGCAACGAGAAAAGGAGTAGGATTAAATAAGCTCTGCTTCTTCCTACTCCTTTTCGAACATGTCGGAAAAGAGAAACTGGAAATTGTGATGTATCATGTTGTATGCTTGCATGTTCCAAATAAACTCAAAGTCAAGTGGACCACCTGTGTAACCGAAATAGCATTGAATAAAAGACACATGGATTCCTTCTCAGCAAAGCAACAATGGATCACTTTGAAGTTGATGTCATTTGAATTAAAAAGTGTCAACTTACTTAGACTTAGACTTCCTTTTTATTGCCGTTTAAATTTGAACTTTACAGTACAGATAAGAACACAAATGTGTAGCATTAGCTCGTTGTAGTGCAGGATAAAAGAGCTATAAGGCGCAGATATGAATAGATTACTGAACAGATAAATACATTTCACTTTTGCATATGCATCCACGTTTACGGATGTATGTTATATTGTCTTTATAGTCCAGCGAGTTAATCCGTTTTTTGGGGGGAATTGAGGGGATTATCCATCTTCTTGCGCCTATCCGAGGTCGGGTCGCGGGGGCAGCAGCCTAAGCAGGGAAGCCCAGACTTTTCTCTCCCCAACCACTTCGTCTATCTCTTCCTGGGGGATCCCGAGGCGTTCCCAGGCCAGCCGGGAGACATAGTCTTCCCAACGTGTCCTGGGTTTTCCCCGTGGCCTCCTATCGGTCGGACATGCCCTAGGGAGGCGTTCGGGTGGCATCCTGACAAGATGCCCGAACCACCTCATCTGGCTCCTCTCGATGTGGAGGAGCAGCGGCTTTACTTTGAGCTCCCCTCGGGTGATAGAGCTTCTTACCCTATCTCTAAGGGAGAGCCCCGCCACCCGGCAGAGGAAACTCATTTCGGCCGCTTGTACCCGTGATCTTGTTCTTTCGGTCATAACCCAAAGCTCATGACCATAGGTGAGGATTGGAACGTAGATCGACCGGTAAATTGAGAGCTTTGCCTTCCGGCTCAGCTCTTTCTTCACCACAAGGGATCGATACAGCATCCGCATTACTGAGGACGCCGCAAAGATCCGCCTGTCGATCTCAGGATCCATTCTTACCTCACTCGTGAACAAGACTCCGAGGTACTTGAATTGCTAAGCAGAAGAAGATGGATGGATGGATGGAAGCGAGAAATAGTGATTTACAAGCTGAACTGTGGATCGACGTTAGCCGCCAGCGAGAATGCTACATCGTGTTGAGGACGCCTTCGTTTGCTTGTCGACCGTGTCATCAACATGTGCAGTATTATCGTGATATGACGACAGTATTAAAAGCTGTAGCGCCATATAATTTATGTTGGATATCGTCTACATCGGGCAACCTTAGTTATAAATCATGAATAAAAAAGGCTTGTCGGCCCCAGGAATTCGTCTGGCAAGAAGGCTCATCACTCACTGCAGTTTTGTCCACGCAAAAGCAGTCCAAAAGAAGGAGCAGACATTGACAAGGTAAAATAAATCACATTTTTAGGTATAATAATAGATGATAAAAAGAACTGGGAATCACATATACAAAATATATACAACATAAGATGGCAAGAAATACTTCAATATAAATAAAGCAAAATATGTCCTAGACCAGGGGTGCCCAAAGTGGGGCCCAGGGGCCAAGTTTGGCCCGCCAAGTACAAACCCCGTTTCCATATGAGTTGGGAAATTGTGTTAGATGTAAATATAAACGGAATACAATGATTTGCAAATCCTTTTCAACCCATATTCAATTGAATGCACTACAAAGACAAGATATTTGATGTTCAAACTCATAAACTTTTTGCAAATAATATTTAACTTAGAATTTCATGGCTGCAACATATGCCAAAGTAGTTGGTAAAGGGCATGCTCACCACTGTGTTACATCACCTTTTCTTTTAACAACACTCAATAAACGATTGGGAACTGAGGAAACTAATTGTTGAAGCTTTGAAAGTGGAATTATTTCCCATTCTTGTTTTATGTAGAGCTTCAGTCGTTCAACAGTCAGGGGTCTCCGCTGTCGTATTTTACGCTTCATAATGCGCCACACATTTTCGATGGGAGACAGGTCTGGACTGCAGGCGGGCCAGGAAAGTACCCGCACTCTTCTTTTACGAAGCCACACTGTTGTAACACGTGCTAAATGTGGCTTGTCATTGTCTTGCTGAAATAAGCAGGGGCGTCCATGAAAAAGACGGCGCTTAGATGGCAGCATATGTTGTTCCAAAACCTGTATGTACCTTTCAGCATTAATGGTGCTTTCACAGATGTGTAAGTTACCCATGCCTTGGGCACTAATACACCCCCATACCATCACAGGTGCTGGCTTTTGAACTTTGCGTCGATAACAGTCTGGATGGTTCGCTTCCCCTTTGGTCCGGATGACACGATGTCGAATATTTCCAAAAACAATTTGAAATGTGGACTCGTCAGACCACAGAACACTTTTCCACTTTGTATCAGTCCATCTTAGATGATCTCGGGCCCAGAGAAGCTGGCGGCGTTTCTGGATGTTGTTGATAAATGGCTTTCGCTTTGCATAGTAGAGCTTTAACTTGCACTTACAGATGTAGCGACGAACTGTATTTAGTGATAGTGATTTTCCTTTAGAGATTGATGTCGGTTTTTGATACAGAGCCGTCTGAGGGATCAAAGGTCACGGTCATTCAATGTTGGTTTCCGGCCATGCTGCTTACGTGGAGTGATTTCTCCAGATTCTCTGAACCTTTTGATGATATTATGGACCGTAGATGTTGAAATCCCTAAATTTCTTGCAATTGCACTTTGAGAAACGTTGTTCCTAAACTGTTTGGCTATTTGCTCACGCAGTTGTTGACAAAGTGGTGTACCTCGCCCCATCCTTTCTTGTGAAAACTTTTGGAAGCTGTTTTTATACCCAATCATGGCACCCACCTGTTCCCAATTAGCCTGCACACCTGTGGGATGTTCCAAATAAGTGTTTGATGAGCATTCCTCAACTTTATCAGTATTTATTGCCACCTTTCCCAACTTCTTTGTCACGTGTTGCTGGCATCAAATTCTAAAGTTAATGATTATTTGCAAAAAAAAAAAAATGTTTTTGCCAAAAATTGCCATCTATTGGATGTGATGATCTTCGCTACCTGATATACAGTATGTTGGTATGTGTCTAAATCAGGGGCGCCCAAACAAATCAAATCATGCAGGGCCATTTTGGTAGTTTTTGTCTTCAAAACCAGTACAATATATACATTTTTATTTTCAAATAATTAGAAAATGCAATTTGGGGCTAAATTGTGTGTGACTGTTGGAGTGCCAACCTGAAACAGTTAGTACACCGGCCAGATAACATCAAGTAACAAAAACTATCGCTCATCCGTGCGGACTGGACACTGGCCAAGAGTTGGTGTGCGGCCGAGGGTTGCTTTGTTGGGTCTGCTCCTGTCTCTGGCCATGCTCCCTCCCCACCCCAGCAGACGATGGCGTGGAACACCGCAGAGGCCACCACAGTGTGTGTGGGTGTTGAAATGATGTTTTTGTTTGGTTGCTTGTCTATGCATGGTGCAATCGTGTGTGCACAATGTATATTATTGGTTGGTTATTTCCTGGTTTTTTTTTGTTGTTTTACTTTTGTGGCTGTGTGTAGAAATGGCACTGCAGGAGTGGCAGCTGGTTGCATCAGCTCTGCTCTTTTAATGTCTTTAATGGTCTTGACGCCCGAATGCAGCTGAGATAAGCTCCAGCACCGGTAGAAATGGATGGATGGATGGCTGTTACCCTCTTACACACGTTTATGTGTGCTATGGCTATGAGGTTTTTCCCCCCTTGGCCTCAGTCTGGATTCCAGACTGAGTCTCCAGAGGCCCAGGCTTAGACTGATTTTTTTTTTCTCACCCCCCTAGTGTTTACCTGTTTCTCACCTTTTTTGGAAGGGGCGCCGGAAGTTGGCAGACCCGTCAGCGATTCCTGTTCTGTCTCCCTGTAATGTTTGTCTGCTCTTGAATGGGATTGTGCTGAAAATCTTAATTTCCCCTCGGGGATTAATAAAGTACTTCCGATTCTGATTCTGATTCTGTTGTATGAGCAAAACCAGCTTAAAAAGGTACCCTTGGTATCATGTTAACAATAACATGCTTACATTGCATTAGTGAAACACCAAAATATAAATTGCTAAATACTTGTTGAGTTAGCTCAAAAAAGCTAGCATGCTAATGTTAGCAAGCTAAAATGCTAACTGCAATGTGCATCAAGTATACTAAAATATGACTAAGGTGTTTGTAAACCTACAAACCCCGTTTCCATATGAGTTGGGAAATTGTGTTAGATGTAAATATAAACGGAATACAATGATTTGCAAATCCTTTTCAACCCATATTCAATTGAATGCACTACAAAGACAACATATTTGATGTACAAACTCATAAACTTTATTTTTTATTTTTTTGCAAAAAATAATTAACTTAGAATTTCATGGCTGCAACACGTGCCAAAGTAGTTGGGAAAGGGCATGTTCACCACTGTGTTACATGGCCTTTCCTTTTAACAACACTCATTAAACTTTTGGGAACTGAGGAGACACATTTTTTAAGCTTCTCAGGTGGAATTCTTTCCCATTTTTGCTTGATGTACTGCTTAAGTTGTTCAACAGTCCGGGGGTCTCCGTTGTGGTATTTTAGGCTTCATAATGCTCCAAAACCTGTATGTACCTTTCAGCATTAATGGCGCCTTCACAGATGTGTAAGTTACCCATGTCTTGGGCACTAATACACCCCCATACCATCACAGATGCTGGCTTTTCAACTTTGCGCCTATAACAATCCGGATAGTTCTTTTCCTCTTTGGTCCGGAGGACACGACGTCCACAGTTTCCAAAAACAATTTGAAATGTGGACTCGTCAGACCACAGAACACTTTTCCACTTTGTATCAGTCCATCTTAGATGAGCTCAGGCCCAGCGAAGCCGACGGCGTTTCTGGGTGTTGTTGATAAACGGTTTTCGCCTTGCATAGGAGAGTTTTAACTTGCACCTACAGATGTAGCGACCAACTGTAGTTACTGACAGTGGGTTTCTGAAGTGTTCCTGAGCCCATGTGGTGATATTCTTTACACACTGATGTCGCTTGTTGATGCAGTACAGCCTGAGGGATCGAAGGTCACGAGCTTAGCTGCTTATGTGCAGTGATTTCTCCAGATTCTCTGAACCCTTTGATGATATTACGGACCGTAGATGGTGAAATCCCTAAATTCCTTGCAATAGCTGGTTGAGAAAGGTTTTTCTTAAACTGTTCAACAATTTGCTCAAGCATTTGTTGACAAAGTGGTGACCCTCTCCCCATCCTTGTTTGTGAATGACTGAGCATTTCATGGAATCTACTTTTATACCCAATCATGGCACCCACCTGTTCCCAATTAGCCTGTTCACCTGTGGGATTTTCCAAATAAGTGTTTGATGAGCATTCCTCAACTTTATCAGTATTTATTGCCACCTTTCCCAACTTCTTTGTCACGTGTTGCTGGCATCAAATTCTAAAGTTAATGATTATTTGCAAAAAAAAAAAGTGTATTAGTTTGAACATCAAATATGTTGTCTTTGTAGCATATTCAACTGAATATGGGTTGAAAAGGATTTGCAAATCATTGTATTCCGTTTATATTTACATCTAACACAATTTCCCAACTCATATGGAAACGGGGTTTGTACAAAATTAGCTAAAAAAAAAACTAGGACACTAACAATGGCATGCTAACAGGTACCATAGTGGCTCAGTGGCATTGTGGTTAGAATCTCCGCCCTGAGATCGGTAGGTTGTGAGTTCAAACCCCGGCCGAATCATACCAAAGACTATACAAATAGGACCCATTACCTCCCTGCTTGGCACTCAGCATCAAGGATTGGAATTGGGGGTTAAATCACCAAAATGATTCCAGAGCGCGGCCACCGCTGCTGCTCACTGCTCCCCTCACCTCCCAGGGGATGGAACAAGGGGATGGGTCAAATGCAGAGGGTAATTTCACCACACCTAGTGTGTGTGTGACTATCAGTGGTACTTTAACTTAACTTTAACTTTATAAAACCGTGTTGCAAAAAAAGGTCAGTTAGACTAATGTTTAACGTCGGTTATAGAAAACATTCCAACCCTTTATTCTTCTGGATGTGTCCTACATTGAAGAGACCGCTTGTGATGTGAATGAAGGGAAAAAAAGTCTTGCATAAACCATGAGGGACACTTTTAAGGGAGGTGGCAAGCGCACCACTCAAAGCTCAAAGGGAGCTGATATCGAATAAATCACGGAGGAATAATTTGAGACTTACCGCCAAAATAGGAGCCGTCCGACAGCTTGGTCTCTTTGCTGCCCTTGGTGAGCACGCTGACCACTCCGTGCTGGATGAAGTACATTTTCTTGCCGATGGTGCCCTCTCTGATGATGTAATCCCCAGGCTGGAACACCTCAAACTTGAGCTTGGTGAGCATGGAAGTGACAAAGTTGGGGTCGGCGTTGGCGAACAGAGGCATGGACGCCACCAGCTTCCGACAGTTGAAGTTGATGATTTCCTGCAACAGAAATGAGACGGCGTGTGACAAAAAAACGCAATGACCCGACGCAACTATAGGAAAGGCTAACGTCGACATTTCCTTTCCTTTTCCTGAGATCCTCCATCCCTGCCAGGTAAAATGTCAGCGAACAAGAAGTGAACCGAGGGGAATGCCATTTTTTTACCCTCCCCTCCCACCCGTGCACCATTATTCACAAAGCCCCAAACACTCGTTCCCTTACCTCTCGGAGCGGCTCGTTCAGCTCCCCGAGGATGCTCTCCTCGTCGAACATCTTGCCCTGGTAGCGGTGCTCATAGTAGTCGTGGATTCTTTGCCTCATGTCTGCAGGTAGCTTGTGGAAGGACATGTATTGCTCCACTTGCTTGTACTGTGAGGGACACACAAAGACAACAGTCGGGTCACTCATAGGCCTAAGGCGGGGGTCCGCAACCTAGTTTTCTTTCAGAGATGTGTGAAAATGGAAAAAAGACAAAGAAAAAATTATATTGTTTGTTTTAACATATTTTTTGTAGGAGAGAAAACATGACACAAACCTTCCTGATTGTTATAAATCCCATTGTTTATGTTTTACATGCTTCACTGATGAGAGTGTTTGGCAAGCACCGTTTTGTCCTACTAATTTCAGCGATCCTTGAACTCATCGTAGTTTGTTTACATGTGCAGCCAAAGAAAGACGTGTTTTATGCCACTCCTTCTTTGTCTCATTTTGTCCACCAAACGCTTTATGCTGTGCGTGAATGCACAAAGGTGAGCTTTTGTTGATGTTATTGACTTGTTGGAGTGCTAATCAGGCATATTTGGTCACTGCATGACTGCAAGCTAATCGATGCTAACATGCTATTTAGGCATGTTAGTACATTTTGCAGCATTATGCCTCGTTTGTAGGTATATTTGAGCTCATTTAATTTCCTTTACTTATGTCCTCTGTGTATTTAATTTGCATGTCTCATGCCACATTATCTGTATGTAATATTGGCTGCATTTCTGATAGTTGTTTGTGCGCCATGTTGTTCCAGACCAGAGCAAACGTTACCCAGCTTGCAAAGATTGTAATAAATCCATTAGAAGAAGACAGCCTGCCGTTTCCTTCAACTTGGACACACACATCTATACACCTTTGGTCATTCTAAGACAGTCATTTCCAGGAGTTATCTCACCCTCTGAGAAGTTTTACTAATGTTTTCCAAATGTGTAGAATAAATATTACATTTCAACATTTCTGTCAACGAAGATTTGCGTCATACTGCGACACATAGTCATTTTGATAGTAGGCTAATATAGCTAATTAGCCACTTATGCCATGTGTTGTCCTCAATATAACACTTATATAAGACTTTTATTTTTTTGTATTTGTGGTCCAATATGGCTCTTTCAACATTTCGGGTTGCCGACCCCTGATATAGTGGGTTAAGTTGTGGTTTATATAGTATTAGGTGTAGACTGGAGCCTGCAGTGCCTCAGACTGGAAGTCTCTGCAGAGAGTGGTGAGGTCATCAGGACTCCTCTTCCTCCTATCCAGGAAATCGCAAAAAGCCGCTGCCTGACCAGTGCTCAGAAAATCTGCAGAGACTCCTCCCACCCCCACCAAGGACTGTTTTCACTGCCGAACTCTAGAAAGAGGTTCCGTAGCAGAACCTCCAGTTTCTGTAACAGCTTCTTCCTTCAGGCCATAAGACTCTTGAACGCATCTTGGACTTTCACAATATGATGCTAGACTCACTCGAGTCCATTGCATCCGGTCTCCCCTAGAGGAGTTTCTCATTGTCATTCTCATTGACATCCCAGTGGGTTGTGAGTTTTTCCTTGCCCTTATGTGGGATCTGAACTGAGGATGTCATTGTGGCTTGTGCAACCATTTGAGACACTTGTCATTTAGGGCTATATAAATAAACATTGATTGATTGATTGATCATAATAACCCCCTCAGTTCCCCCCAAAAACGGATTAACTCGCTGGAATATAAAGACAATATAACATACATCCATAAACGTGGATGCATATGCAAAACTGCAATATATTTATCCGTACAGTAATCTATTTATTTATATCTGCACCTTATTGCTCTTTTATCCTGCACTACAACGAGCTAATGCAACGGAATGTCGTTCTTATCTGTACTGTAAAGTTCCAATTTGAATGACAATAAAAGGAAGTCTACGTCTAAATCTAAGTCTAATATAGTGGTTGATGTACAAACCCCGTTTCCATATGAGTTGGGAAATTGTGTTAGATGCAAATATAAACGGAATACAATGATTTGCAAATCATTTTCAACCAATATTCAGTTGAATATGCTACAAAGACAACATATTTGATGTTCAAACTGATAAACAATTTTTTTTTTGCAAATAATCATTAACTTTAGAATTTGATGCCAGCAACACGTGACAAAGAAGTTGAGAAAGGTGGCAATAAATACTGATAAAGTTGAGGAATGCTCATCAAACACTTATTTGGAACATCCCACAGGTGTGCAGGCTAATTGGGAACAGGTGGGTGCCATGATTGGGTATAAAAATAGATTCCATGAAATGCTCAGTCATTCACAAACAAGGATGGGGTGAGGGTCACCACTTTGTCAACAAATGCGTGAGCAAATTGTTGAACAGTTTAAGAAAAACATTTCTCAACCAGCTATTGCAAGGAATTTAGGGATTTCACCATCTACGGTCCGTAATATCATCAAAGGGTTCAGAGAATCTGGAGAAATCACTGCACGTAAGCAGCTAAGCCCGTGACCTTTGATCCCTCAGGCTGTACTGCATCAACAAACGACATCAGTGTGTAAAGGATATCACCACAAGGGCTCAGGAACACTTCACAAACCCACTGTCAGTAACTACAGCTGGTCGCTACATCTGTAAGTGCAAGTTAAAACTCTCCTATGCAAGGCGAAAACCGTTTATCAACAACACCCAGAAGCGCCGTCGACTTTGCTGGGCCTGAGCTCATCTAAAATGGACTGATGCAAAGTGGAAAAGTGTTCTGTGGTCTGACGAGTCCACATTTCAAATTGTTTTTGGAAACTGTGGAAGTCGTGTCCTCCGGACCAAAGAGGAAAAAAACCATCCGGATTGTTATAGGCGCAAAGTGTAAAAGCCAGCATGTGTGATGGTATGGGGGTGCATTAGTGCCCAAGACATGGGTAACTTACACATCTGTGAAGGCGCCATTAATGCTGAAAGGTACATACAGGTTTTGGAGCAACATATGTTGCCATCCAAGCAACGTTACCATGGACACCCCTGCTTATTTCAGCAAAACATCAACGTGGCTTCATAATAAAAGAGTGCGGGTACTAGACTGGCCTGCCTGTAGTCCAGACCTGTCTCCCATTGAAAATGTGTGGCGCACTATGAAGCCTAAAATAGCACAACGGAGACCCCCGGACTGTTGAACAACTTAAGCTGTACATCAAGCAAGAATGGGAAAGAATTCCACCTGAGAAGCTTCAAAAATGTGTCTCCTCAGTTCCCAAACGTTTACTGAGTGTTGTTAAAAGGAAAGGCCATGTAACAGTGGTGAACATGCCCTTTCCCAACTACTTTGGCTCGTGTTGCAGCCATGAAATTCTAAGTTAATTATTATTTACAAAAAAAAAATAAAGTTTATGAGTTTGAACATCAAATATCTTGTCTTTGTAGTGCATTAAATTGAATATGGGTTGAAAAAGATTTGCAAATCATTGTATTCCGTTTGTACTTACATCTAACACATTTTCCCAACTCATATGGAAAGGGGGTTTGTAGTATTGTTATGTCTGTAAACATTTAAGCTTGAAGACGGCCCTCGTATCGGGCCTAAAAAACAAAGACAGCGCTCTTCAAAAAGCGTGCACAAGATAAGATATATCACAGTGTGTGTTTATCAAAGAGAAAAGGTGTTAGTGTTTATGTCGTTTGTTAAAAATGAAAGTAATACAAGCGGATGCGGCGAGCAGAGATGTACATCAAAGCACACGGAGAGCCCCTCAGGAATAATAACAGGTAGCATCCTTGACCCTCAGCCAAAGAATAACAAAAAAAAGAGAGAGGGGGGGAATAAAAGAAATTAAGCATTCATAGGCTGATGCTGGAGCAACGCTTTGATCATCATATCCCCTGTTGCCAACAATGTCTCCATTGAATGACCTCTGAGGTCCCCACTCCCACTATGTTAGCTGACCTCACCGGCCTGGTCAACAGGCAGGGATCATCAAGAGGACGACGGAAGCAGCACAGTAAAGTCTTTTTGGGGGAGAGACCCACACAGACTATTTTCATAAATGAATGAAAAAAAAAACTAGGTAACGTCATCCCTGTCACACACACACACACACACACACACAGTCACACCTCGCTGTGTTCGTAATCCTCCTTTACGCAACGTATCACCCACCCTGCTCTCCTTTCTGCCCCGCACTCCTCCGTGCCAAATTTAGCTGGCTTATTTCAGAGTGACGTCAATGTTTTCCGAATGCATCTCACACACTGAATGTACGTACAAGCACACACATCTAAGGCAAACCAGATGTATGTGATGTTAAAGGGCGCCTCTAATGCTAACATTGCCACTTGTGTAATAGCGATGGTAGGCCTGTTTTCCAACAAGTTTTAGCACATTTTGAAACGCCAACTTTTAGCTCCAAAATGTGTGCAGGCCAGCTAATATAACCTACAGAAGGCTGGAGGCATTTTCATATTGCGTAGTATTTGTTTTGGCAGCACCCTGAAATATGATATTTTTGCGCAAAATTAAAAGGAATTATCAAATATACGCTATATTGGCAAAAGTATTTGGCCACCTGCCTTGACTCACATATGAACTTGAAGTGCCATCCCATTCCTAACCCATAGGGTTCAATATGATGTCTGTCCACCTTTTGCAGCTATTACAGCTTCAACTCTTCTGGGAAGGCTGTCCACAAGGTTGCGGAGTGTGTTTATAGGAATTTTCCATCATTCTTCCAAATGCGCATTGGTGAGGTCCCACGCTGATGTTGGTCGAGAAGGCCTGGCTCTCAGTCTTCGTTCTAATTCATCCCACAGGTGTTCTATCGGGTTCAGGTCAGGACTCTGTGCAGGCCAGTCAAGTTAATCCACACCAGACTCTGTCCTCTATGTCTTTATGGAGTGGACTGGTGCACAGTCATGTTGGAAGAGAAAGGGGCCCGCTTCAAACTGTTCCCACAAGGTTGGGAGCATGGCATTGTCCAAAATATCCTGGAGCATTCAAAGTTCCTTTCACTGGAACTAAGGGACCAAGCCAAACTCCTGAAAAACAACCCCACACCAGAATTCCTCCTTCACCAAATTTCACACTCAGCACAACGCAGTCCGAAATGTACAGTTCTCCTGGCAACCTCCAAACCCAGACTCGTCCATCAGATTGCCAGATGGAAAAGCGTGATTCATCACTCCAGAGAACGCATCTCCACTGCTCTAGAGTCCAGTGGCGACGTGCTTTACACCACTGCATCCCACACTTTGCATTGGACTTGGTGATGTACGGCTTGGATGCAGCTGATCGGCCATGGAAACCCATTCCATGAAGCTCTCTGCGTACAGTACGTGGGCTAATTGGAAGGTCACATGAAGTTTGGAGCTCCTTTGCGGCACTAACACTTCCGGGACGCTACAAAATACACCCCCGCTACCACCAAACCTCCCCCCCCCCACACACACACACCTTGTAGCGTCCCGGAAGAGTTAGTGCTGCAAAGGGTTCTGGGTATTTGTTCTGTTGTGTTTAGGTTGTGTTACGGTGCGGATGTTCTCCCGAAATGTGTTTGTCATTCTTGTTTGGTGTGGGTTCACAGTGTGGCGTATATTTCTAACAGTGTTAAAGTTTTTTATTCGGCTACCCTCAGTGTAACCTGTATAGGTGTTGATGAAGTATGCGTTGCATTCAATTGTGTGTGTGTGCAGAAGCCGCACATATTATATGACTGGGCCAGCACTTGTCGGACTGGCTGAAAAGCAGACATGACGATTTACGGTAGGGGCACTGAAGTTTGGAAGACTCCCGGGAGGGTTGGCAAATATTAGAATTAGCGGTGAATGCGGTGTTACCGTGGCACTGCGGCAATATATAATCGGCGGGCCAGCTTCAGTGTTAATTTGATATCGCCTCAAGGGCCAAGTGAAATTACACGGTGGGCCAAATTTGGCCCGCGAGCCAGAGTTTGACACCCATGTTCTATATGAAAGCACTCGTGGGCCAGTCTGGTGTCATCTCCAGTCTGGATGAGGATCTTGGGCGGCCAGTTAAGTAGCGCTGGTCTAGTGAGTGCGGTCAATATGTCGGTGCCCTTTTCTCACCGGAAGTTGAGTAACTTTAAGGTCCTGGACCTATAAGTTATGTAAGTAGTAAGGTTATCCCGATACAAATATTTTGGTACTGGTACCAAAATGTATTTCGATACTTGGATACTTTTCAAAATAAAGGTGTCCACAAAAAATATCATTATTGGCTTCATGTTTTAACAGAAAATGTTATGGTACATTAAACATATGTTTCTTATAGGACTCAAAGAACAATTTTAGAAGATTGAAATAGAAATTAAAAGGCAATAATAAACACATTGGGCTTTTCTTATTGCATTTGAAAAACAATTTACAATTGTACATATTACATATAGTCTGCCATAATCTAGGAATACGTTAGAATAGAAAATAAAGCATTTTTGACATTATTTAATGCTTCATGATTTATGGTTGCTACTCTTGGTCTGTGCTTTGAAGGAGAACTGTACTTTTTTTGGAATCTAACATGTAAAAAGAACTAGGTGGTTAGAAATGCAGTAAATGGGAGCAATCAATTTTGGCCGTGCGCGACCCGAGGGTCCCTGGTTCAATCCCCACCTAGCCTTACTGCCCCACCCGATCCTTAAGATCAGCCGATCAGCTGCTGTTGACGGTCCCCGACACAAGGCTGAAGCTTAGAGGTGACAGAGCTTTCGCCGTTGCTGCTCCCAAGCTCTGGAACGACCTACCCCTGAGTGTTAGACAAGCCTCCTCTCTTCCTGTTTTTAAATCTCTCTTAAAAACATACTTTTATTCCATGGCTTTTAACACTGAGTGATATCTATCCTGCAATGGCGCCCCATAATACACCTGCTGTGATCCTGTTTTTATGTTTTTATGTTTTTATTAATTCTATTTTAATTATTTATTTTTTATCGTGTTCTGTTTGTGTTGTGTTGTGTTTGCTCGGTACTCGTTTTATCTTTTAACCTGCTCATTGTACAGCACTTTGGCTACCCCTGTGGTAAATTTTAAATGTGCTCTATAAATAAAGTTGATTTGATTTGATTTGATAGTACCAACCTCGTCATGTCCGTTGTGTCCTGAGCAAGACACTTCACCCTTGCTCCTGATGGGTGCTGGTTAGCGCCTTGCATGGCAGCTCCCTCCATCAGTGTGTGAATGTGTGTGTGAATGGGTAAATGTGGAAGTAGTGTCAAAGCGCTTTGAGTACCTTGATGGTAGAAAAGCGCTATACAAGTACAACCCATTTATCATTTATTTACCTCTAAATCACTTTAAAAATGCATTTAAAAAAAACCATCAACAATACTTTATTTACATTCAGTAACCTGTATAAAAACCAAGCTGTAGGGATTATTATTGTAAGACCAGACACTGACAAACTATTTTTCTATCGTAGTAACACATCAGCGTCCGTCAGCTCCAACGTCTCACTCTTCCTTCGTGCTCGCTTCTATAAGCAGCAGTATATTTAGCTTCAAACGTATAAGGTTGTAAATCCTCATTTGTCCAAAAAGAGTCATTTTTGTTGTTTGTTACCAAATCTGCCATGATTAAAAGACACGCTCAGGTTTGATACCGGAAGTAGGAACACACATGTTGCCAGAATTCAGACATGTGCTGCTATGGAAACAATGAAACAGAAATCAACGCGCGGAATATATCAGTCTCGGAAATTATTATTAAAATAATTATCAAAATACAGTAAATATTGAATATATTACATATTGTTATGAACCTGTCTGTTACTACATTAAAAATATATCCTTGCAGTGTGTACCGTATTTTTCGGACTATAAGTCGCAGTTTTTTTCATAGTTTGGCCGGGGCGACTTATACTCAGGAGTGACTTATGTGTGAAATTATTAACACATTACCGTAAAATATCAAATAATATTATTTAGCTGATTCACCTAAGTGACTAGACGTACAAGATTTCATGGGATTTAGCGATTAGGAGTGACAGATTGTTTGGTAAACGTATAGCATGTTCTATATGTTATAGTTATTTGAATGACTCTTACCATAATATGTTACGTTAACATACCAGGCACATTCTCAGTTGGTTATTTATGCCTCATATAACGTACACTTATTCAGCCTGTTGTTCACTATTCTTTATTTATTTTAAATTGCCTTTCAAATGTCTATTCTTGGTGTTGGGTTTTATCAAATACATTTCCCCCAAAATGCGACTTATACTCCAGTGAGACTTATATATGTTTATTTATTATGCATTTTCGGCCCGTGCGACTTATACTCCGGAGCGACTTATACTCCAAAAAATACGGTATATGTTGATGGAGGGTTTTGAAGTCGTTTTAGAGGCTTTGAAGACTACATTAGCTGCATCTTCCAAGCATGTTTTATCATCTTTAAAATCTAAAAAAAAAAAAGCGAGTTCTTGTCTCTCATAATGATTGAAAACGATAGGCAAAATCCCAAAAAACTGCAGTTCCCCTTTAAGACTGTCATGTCTGTGTGACCATGTTTTGTATTAGTCATGTTTTGTTTTGTTTAGTTATTGGACTCTTTAGTTTCTGGCTTTTCACTCCCTTGTCTTGTTTCCATGGTTACCCATTAGTTTCACCTGTTCCACGTTTGGACTCATTGTGCACTCTTGTTTGTCATCATAGCAACCCATTAGTTTTCACCTGTTTCACGTTTTGAGTCACGCACCTGTTTTCGTTAATCATGTCTGTAGTATTTAAGTTCATTGTTTTCAGTTTGTCTTGCTGGCGACATACCGCATTTATGCTTCTGCACACTCTCCACACACCCTTATGACCCTTGCTGCTCTTTTTTCATGTCGGTTTCTCGTCAAATTAAGTTTTCTTTATTCATGCCATAGTTTGCAAGTTTTGTTTAATTGTTCATAGTTTCTGCCTTTGTGCAAGTTTTGTGTTTATAGTCAAGTTTTGTACTTCCGCCCTTGTGTGCGCCTTTTGTTTGCTTCCTTTTTTTGTAGTTATAGTGTTTAAATAAATCATGTACTCCCCTTCACGCCACGTATGGTCCAAATCTTTTGCACCTCGAGAGAACAAACCACGCCACAGTCCCAGTTGTGACAAAGACAAACATTATAGGTAAATACTGAAGATACTATGGCTAATACTATACAGATAAGACATGTAGCAGGTAACACACCCATTGTAGGAATTTTTAACAAAACTTCAGTAATTTCACAAACGGCCTAAAACAAATGGCCCACTTGTTCATTCATTCAATGTCTGTATAAATGCCAATAAGCCCTTTAGAAGCATTAAAGATAAGCTGACTCAATTTAAGATATTGAATAGATTGTATTTGACATCTTCTCAGCTGTTTAAAATTGGTGTAGTAGATAGCAAGTTATGTATGAAGTGTCGGGCAGCTGAGGGAACTCTTGTTCATTCATTGTGGGAATGTCAGAGAATAAAAGAGTTATGGTTGAAAACAACAAAAGAAGCAATCACATTCCTTAATATAAACATCCCAATGACACTGCAAACTTGTATTCTTGGGAATCTACATCAATTTAGTAATGTGTCATCAAAGAGTAAAAATGATTTTCTTTCAATATGCATGATAACAAAAAGGGTAATATTTAAAAAATGGATAGCTGTTGATAGTCCAACTCATACTGACTGGTGATATCAGTAGAACAAACTGAATTTAGTTTAGATAATAATGAGTCATATATTGGAATATGGGATCCATATTTAAATTTGTTTCAACTAATAAATGAACCAAAATATGACTTATTATATATTTGTGGAAAATGTTGGACGCGGTGTGTTGTCGGGCTTAGGGGATGTGATCAAGTGTAAGCCACTGTGACACACTATTGTTCATTTCCAATTTTTTTATTAATGTTTTTAATGATGATATCAATGAGGGTTTTTTTAATCACTGCTATCTTGAAATTGTTACTAATATTGATGCTGTTGTCGTTAATGTTCATTTTTGTTTCACTACATTTGGATTTGTGTGTCCTCAATTGCTCTCAATTGCTCTGTTTATTGTTGTTCTTAATGTTGCTGGGACGGGTTTGGTTTTGGAATTGGATTGCATTGTTGTGGTGTTGTTGTGTATTGTTTTGTTGATTGATTAATAAATTCATTAAAAAAAAAAAAAAAAAAAAAAAAAAAAAGTCTGTATTATTAAATGTGACGGGGCGCAGGCTAGACTCTGGAGCCTACGTTAGCTGTTATCTGAACACTCTGAACACGTCACTAGTTAATTAAAAAAAGTCACCAGTTCATTGTAGAGTAATTGTATTATGTCACATTCAAGTTCTACTTTGTAATTAATAATTACTTTGTAAATATTAAATAATATTATTAATAATGAGTAATTACTGACTAACTGAACAATGACCTTCGTCAGATGCTCATAATGCATAAAAATTATGAGCATCTGACAAAGGTCAGTTACGTTATCAGGATGTGTTCAATGTGGTCTTGTAAAATGTGTTATTAGTAGCCTAAATACAAAAAATTTAAGACAACTAATAATACATAATATACATAATAATACTCTGACTGGTTAAGTGGTTGATTGTTAAAAAAAAGGAAACCAATTGGGTGTACTACACCAGGCTCCATCATGAACACTAAAAAAGAAGAACATTTAATGGGGGCAATGAATGGAGGAGAGGGGACCACACCGATATTCTTTCAGGGGCCCCAGAATTCCTAGCAACAGTCCCGTGTAGTAGTATTAAATGTTGTGGCAATGGATGATGTAAAGTAGTTGTTGATACAGTGGGTGGGGTTTTAATATGGAGTTATATAGTGGGTGGGGATATTTTCAGGCAATATTGTGTCAGTGGGTAATATGAAGCAGTGGTAAATATATTAGGTTTCGTAACTAGCAGTGGTTGTTATGGTGGGTGGGGTTCAATATATTGTGGTCGATTATATAGCATTGTAGGATTTCATTTTGTGGGTTGGGTGTGTTGTACAGTTTAAGGCGGGGGTGCTCATTACGTCGATCGCGAGCTACCGGTCGATCGCGGAGGGTGTGTCAGTCGATCGCCAGCCAGGCATTAAAAAAATAGTCCTAAAAATGAGCGATCATAAATCTTCACTATGACGTCACTTTCGTCACTTGATTGACATTCACGGCACCCGAAGGTCTTCTGAGATGACGCTGGCTGCTGCCAGCTCATTAAAATTACCGACAGGAAGGCGAGAAACACTTTATTTCAACAGACTCTGGCGCCGTACCTGTCGTCAAAACTCCAAAGACCGACTGCACAGTTGCACAATAAAAGCGCTGCTTCATCCTGCCTGCGCTAACAAAATAAGAGTCTCAGAAAGCTGGCGTGCACAAGCTAGCAAGCTACGGAGTTTGCCGACAATGTATTTCTTGTAAAGTGTACACAAAGGAGTACGGAAGCTGGACAAATAAAATGCCAAAAACCAACCACTTTCATGTGGTATTGGACAGAAAGGAGGACTTTCTTTCTCCTCCATTCGAAAATGCGGACGTTGTCAGCACCACTGTCTGATTCCTATCAATGCAAGTCATCAGAATCAGGTAATACACCAACTTATATTTTTGTCTTCATGAAAGAAAGGAATCTATATGTGTTAAACATGCTTGTATTATCTTTAAACACCTTTAACTTGTTAACAATATTAACTATATGTGTTAAACATGCTTGTATTATCATTAAACACTTTTAATTTATTAACAATATTAACTATATGTGTTAAACATGCTTGTATTATCATTAAACACCTTTAACTTGTTGACAATATTAACTATATGTGTTAAACATGCTTGTATTATCATTAAACACTTTTAATTTATTAACAAGTAACTATATGTGTTAAACATGCTTGTATTATCATTAAACACCTTTAACTTGTTAACAATATTAACTATATGTGTTAAACATGCTTGTATTATCTTTAAACACCTTTAACGTGTTAGCAATATTAACTATATGTGTTAAACATGCTTGTATTATCATTAAACACTTTTAATTTATTAACAATATTAACTATATGTGTTAAACATGCTTGTATTATCATTAAACACCTTTAACTTGTTAACAATATTAACTATATGTGTTAAACATGCTTGTATTATCATTAAACACTTTTAATTTATTAACAATTAACTATATGTGTTAAACATGCTTGTATTATCATTAAACACCTTTAACTTGTTAACAATATTAACTATATGTGTTAAACATGCTTGTATTATCATTAAACACTTTTAATGTATTAACAATATTAACTATATGTGTTAAACATGCTTGTATTATCATTAAACACCTTTAACTTGTTAACAATATTAACTATATGTGTTAAACATGCTTGTATTATCATTAAACACCTTTAACTTGTTAACAATATTAACTATATGTGTTAAACATGCTTGTATTATCATTAAACACTTTTAATTTATTAACAATATTAACTATATGTGTTAAACCAGCTTGTATTATCATGAAACACCTTTAACTTGTTAACAATATAACTATATGTGTTAAACATGCTTGTATTATCTTTAAACACCTTTAACGTGTTAACAATATTAACTATATGTGTTAAACATGCTTGTATTATCATTAAACACTTTTAATTTATTAACAATTAACTATATGTGTTAAACATGCTTGTATTATCATTAAACACCTTTAACTTGTTGACAATATTAACTATATGTGTTAAACATGCTTGTATTATCATTAAACACTTTTAATTTATTAACAATTAACTATATGTGTTAAACATGCTTGTATTATCATTAAACACCTTTAACTTGTTAACAATATTAACTATATGTGTTAAACATGCTTGTATTATCATTAAACACTTTTAATGTATTAACAATATTAACTATATGTGTTAAACATGCTTGTATTATCATTAAACACCTTTAACTTGTTAACAATATTAACTATATGTGTTAAACATGCTTGTATTATCTTTAAACACCTTTAACGTGTTAACAATATTAACTATATGTGTTGAACATGCTTGTATTATCATTAAACACTTTTAATTTATTAACAATATTAACTATATGTGTTAAACATGCTTGTATTATCATTAAACACTTTTAATTTATTAACAATATTAACTATATGTGTTAAACATGCTTGTATTATCATGAAACACCTTTAACTTGTTAACAATATAACTATATGTGTTAAACATGCTTGTATTATCTTTAAACACCTTTAACTTGTAAACAATATTAACTATATGTGTTAAACATGCTTGTATTATCATTAAACACTTTTAACTTGTTAACAAGAACATATATTTCATAAATAAGTAAATATAAATTATATATATATGAATGAGGTAGATCCCCACAACTTGATCAATTGAAAAGTAGCTCACCTGCAGAAAAAGTGTGAGCACCCCTGGTTTAAGGGGGGGGGGGGGGGTTTAACATGTAGTTATTATAGTTTGTGGGGTTTGATGTGTAGTAGTAGGTACTATAATGGTTGTGGAAAATGCATAGTGGTTAATACTGTATAGTGGTTGGGGTTTAATATTGTGTGGTGGTTCAATTTATAGAAGGAGCTGATACAACGGGTTGGGTTTAACAAATTGTATAGTCCTCCATATTGAAATTACAGGCGTCTGATTGGCTGCTGTGGTAGAGCGGTGAGAACGGCACACTCACCATAGAATGTTCATCTTCTAAGGTTTTATATCCTTTTTTTTTAATTTCCATTAACAAAAACATACTTTCATCATGTAAGATATCCACTTTATTCTCAGCTTTCATCTGCCGGCGCACGACAATGTCTATTGCTTTTCCATTCAGCTGTACCATATTGTAATAAGCAGGGCCGCAGCAGCGTGACAGATGTAAGGCAAGTGACCTATGAGCTGAGGCATTCATGGGCTGATCATTTCCTCCCTGACAGGAAATGATCTTATTGGCACAGAGCTGCCGCCGCACCGCACTGACGTTCCACTTGGACAAACCCGTGGCTCTGACCGGAACGTTCTACGCAGTCCATATTTTTAGGAACACTAATACAAAACCTCACAATAATGTCTGATTGAATGCTAAAAATGTTATGACAGACCGCCTTAAACGGAATGGAATTTTAGTTTTTTTTACTGAATGAGACACCCAGAATGTACAAACCCTGTTTCCATATGAGTTGGGAAATTGTGTTAGATGTAAATATAACTGGAATACAATGATTTGCAAATCCTTTTCAACCCATATTCAGTTGAATGCACTACAAAGACAAGATATTTGATGTTCAAACTCATAAACTTTTTTTTTTTTTTTGCAAATAATAATTAACTTAGAATTTCATGGCTGCAACACGTGCCAAAGTAGTTGGGAAAGGGCATGTTCACCACTGTGTTACATGGCCTTTTCTTTTAACAACACTCAGTAAACGTTTGGGAACTGAGGAGACACATTTTTTAAGCTTCTCAGGTGGAATTCTTTCCCATTCTTGCTTGATGTACAGCTTAAGTTGTTCAACAGTCCAGGGGTCTCCGTTGTGGTATTTTAGGCTTCCTAATGCGCCACACATTTTCAATGGGAGACAGGTCTGGACTACAGGCAGGCCAGTCTAGTACCCGCACTCTTTTACTATGAAGCCACGTTGATGTAACACGTGGCTTGGCATTGTCTTGCTGAAATAAGCAGGGGCGTCCATGGTAACGTTGCTTGGATGGCAACATATGTTGCTCTAAAACCTGTATGTACCTTTCAGCATTAATGGCGCCTTCACAGATGTGTAAGTTACCCATGTCTTGGGCACTAATACACCCCCATACCATCACAGATGCTGCCTTTTCAACTTTGCGCCTAAAACAATCTGGATGGTTCTTTTTCTCTTTGGTCCGGAGGACACGACGTCCACAGTTTCCAAAAACAATTTGAAACGTGGACTCGTCAGACCACAGAACACTTTTCCACTTTGCATCAGTCCATCTTAGATGAGCTCAGGCCCAGCAAAGCCGACGGCGTTTTTGGGTGTTGTTGATAAACGGTTTTCGCCTTGCATAGGAGAGTTTTAACTTGCACTTACAGATGTAGCGACCAACTGTAGTTACTGACAGTGGGTTTCTGAAGTGTTCTTGAGCCCATGTGGTGATATACTTTACACACTGATATCGCTTGTTGATGAAGTACAGCCTGAGGGATCGAAAGTCACAGGCTTAGCTGCTTACGTGCAGTGATTTCTCCAGTTTCTCTGAACCCTTTGATGATATTACGGACTGTAGATAGTGAAATCCCTAAATTCCTTGCAATAGCTGGTTGAGAAAGGTTTTTCTTAAACTGTTCAACAATTTGCTCACGCATTTGTTGACAAAGTGGTGACCCTCGCCCCATCCTTGTTTGTGAATGACTGAGCATTTCATGGAATCTGATTTTATACCCAATCATGGCACCCACCTGTTCCCAATTTGCCTGTTCACCTGTGGGATGTTCCAAATAAGTGTTTGATGAGCATTCCTCAACTTTATCAGTATTTATTGCCACCTTTCCCAACTTCTTTGTCACGTGTTGCTGGCATCAAATTCTAAAGTTAATGATTATTTGCAAAAAAAAAAAATGTTTATCAGTTTGAACATGAAATATGTTGTCTTTGTTGCATATTCAACTGAATATGGGTTGAAAATGATTTGAAAATCATTGTATTTCGTTTATATTTACATCTAACACAATTTCCCAACTCATATGGAAACGGGGTTTGTACATGAAAATAAAGAATGCGGGATTTACAATATTAACTATGAACAATAAAACACTGAATATTGACAACATATGAATGTCACACCCCCTCTCAATCGACGTATTGTACAATCAAGTGAAACGCAACAAAAACTAAATATAAACCCGAAGGGTAAAAAAATAAATAAACACCTACGATCTGATATATGTGATATATCACTAAGCTTTAGAACGTTGTTGTAAAAATCGCCTTCCGCGTCTGTCCCTGACACCCGCATTTTAGGCTGGCCGCTCTGGAAACACTCTGTGGAAACGCTCCCCACCCACACTGCTTGGTACCTCGTCTGAGCTGCTGTTTGATTGATTGATTGAGACGTTTATTAGTAGATTGCACAGTACAGTACATATTCCGTACAATTGACCACTAAATGGTAACACCCGAATAAGTTTTTCAACTTGTTTAAGTCGGGGTCCACGTTAATCAATTCATGGTAGTCTGGGACTTAGATTATCATAGTAACTAGATAGATAGATAGATAGATAGATAGATAGATAGATAGATAGATAGATAGATAGATAGATAGATAGATAGATAGATAGATAGATAGATAGATAGATAGATAGATAGATAGATAGATAGATAGATAGATAGATAGATGGATGGATGGATGGATGGATGGATGGATGGATGGATGGATGGATGGATGGATGGATGGATGGATGGATGGATGGATGGATGGATGGATGGATGGATAGATGGATAGATGGATAGATAGATAGATAGATAGATAGATAGATAGATAGATAGATAGATAGATAGATAGTACTTTGTTAATTCCTTCAGGAAAGTTCCCTCAGGAAAATTTAAATTCCAGCAGCAGTGTACAGATTTGAAATACATTTTAAAAAGTAAATAATCGAGGTATAGATGGAAATAAAATTGAAATAACAATAAGGGGAAAAAAGTAACAATAACAATAAAAAGATAACAGTAAAAATAAGAATATAACAAGAGAAACTAGGCACTAGTGACCATGTTATGAAAAGACTAGTATATCTAGTATATCATGCAAAAGCGCAGATTCCAACCATTGAAATACTTTGTATAGTTCAAATACTTAAGCAAATTTGGAAACATCACCGCACATCATAATGGCAGCTGCAGTTTCCATCTTAAAGATCTAAAAAAATTATTTAAGAATGTCCGGCGGGCCAGATTGAAAAGCTTAACGGACCGCACGGGCCCGGGGCCTTAATTTGCCCAGATGAAGTGAAGTGAATTATATTTATATAGCGTTTTTCTCTAGTGACTCAAAGCGCTTTTACACAGTGAAACCCAATATCTAAGTTACATTTAAACCAGTGTGGGTGGCACTGGGAGAAGGTGGGTAAAGTGTCTTGCCCAAGGACACAACGGCAGTGACTAGGATGGCGGAAGCGGGGATCGAACCTGGAACCCTCAAGTTGCTGGCCACAGCCACTCTACCAACCGAGCTATACCGCAGGTCTGGTGTACACGATGTAATACCACATTTCCTCACTGATTGAGAGTTAAGTCGAGCAGCGCTAGCCAACGAGCTAAAAGCCAAGCGCTGTCTGAAAGCATTGGGGGAGTGAGGTCTACACAACGTACAATCTACCTGCCATCCATCACACATACAAACACTTCACATTTAGTACACACACCTACTGTATATACTGCATTATTTACTATTTTGTTCTATTGTTCCATGTTCTCTCGTGCACATCTCCATACAGATGCTGCCCCCCCTCAATCCCATCTCCTTTTTTTTTTTTTTTTTGCCAAATAAGATATGAATAATTCATTACCGAAGAGAGATGTCAGGCACTTGATTATACTTTCTAAACATTTATTTCCCTCCACTGCTCTTGTCACCTTCTTTTTAACCTTGCACGGCGTGGTCACAAGTTGTAAGCATTAATATAGTTTTGATTACGTACCGAGAGGATGGCTTTGTTCTGTACATGTCACTACCTTACTTGTATTACTGTTAGCATGGCATTAATAGTTGCTACATTTTCTATATTAATGCAGATCCTATTGAGAAAATAGCGACATAAGACCAAAATTGATATGCTGCACAAGTCCTGGACATGATAATATACCATATTGTCCAGACTAGTGTTGTTCCGATACCAATATTTTGGTACCGGTACCGGTACAAAAATGTACTTCGATACTTTTTGGTACTTTGACAATTTTCTAAATAAAGGGGACCACAAAAAATGGCAATATTGGCTTTATTTTAACAAAAAATCTTACGGAACATTAAACATATGTTTCTTATTGCAAGTTTGTCCTTAAAAAACAGTAGTAAGTAAGCAAACAAAGGCTCCATATTGAGTCATTTATCATTCTATTATTTAGTCAAAATTATTAAGGACAAGTGGTAGAAAATGAATTATTAATCTACTTGTTCATTTAATGTTAATATATGGTTATTTTCTGTTTTTACATGTTCTATTCACACGTCTGTTAAAATTTAATAATCACTTATTCTTCTGTTGTTTGGATACATTACATTAGTTTTGGATGATAACACAAATTTGGGTATCAATCCGATATAAAGTCGTTACAGGATCATACATTGGCAGTGTTGGGTTAGTTACTGAAAACCAGTAACTAGTTACAGTTACTAGTTACTTTATTTCAAAAGTAACTCAGTTACTAACTCAGTTACTTACACCAAAAAGTAATGCGTTACTGTGAAAAGTAACTATTTAGTTACTTCTTTTTTTCCCCTTTTTTTTTTTTTAGGCTCCCATTAATGCCCTTTTAGCCTTCATTTCAGTACTGTTATTGCACTGGAGAATAAGACAATCTGTTGATCAGCTTGACATGCATTTGCATCACTGAACTCTGCTAAGCAATGTGCTCTACTTACAACACACAAAGACAAATATATGTTTCAAAGGGCCAATTTATTTCAGGCCAGAACATATTGACAAAACTATTTTAATAGCTGCAACATAATGGCACTTTAACTTTAAACTTTAAGTAGATAGGATCTTTGATCCAAGACACAACTTACATTCAACTAAAATGTTATTTTCTTTGTGCTCGACAAAAGAAAAGTATTGAGAATGTCTCCATGTTAAGAAACTCGACTTCTGGCTTCACCATGATGTCTTGTTAGTTGTTATGAGAGTAGCATATGTGTGTGTGTGTGGCCCTTTAAGATATGACAGCATGTGAGGTGAGTGACGTCAGTGAGTGAGTGGGCGAGAGAGGTGAGGGACCGGCGACAGTGAGTGCGTGCAGGTGCTCTAGCTTGGTGGATGGCTGCGTCCAATAAAGTCACAAAGTTGCAACAAACCGCCGGCCTCGTCATTCACTCTCAGCTGTAAAGACCCATTTCCGGGTAAAGTGAAGGTTGTTAGCCCCAAAGTACATAGGCCCTGGAGGAACGTCTCCCCTGCGCTCCTCAACTACTGCCCCCCCCCCCCCCCGTGCCCCCCTCCTCCCCCACCCACACAAAGCACGCCTTTTCTTTTCCACCGCAGCGCTCCAATAAAACACATTCAGATCTTCTGTTTCTAGCCGATACTACATAAAAAAAATAACGTAAAATAACGCAGTAACGCATCATGTAGTAACGGTAACTGAGTTACTGAATATAAAAAATAACGCGTTAGATTACTAGTTACCGACGAAACTAAAGCCGTTATTTTGTAACGCGTTAGTCCCAACACTGTACATTGGTCATATTCAAAGTCCTCATGTGTCCAGGGACATATTTCCTGAGTTTATAAACATAATATACATTTTAAGAAATTGAAACATGATTTTGTAATGCTAAAAAATATCGATGTAATTATAGTGGTATCGACTAGATACACTATTGTACTTGGTATCAATACAGTGGATGTTAGGTGTAGATCCACCTATGGAACTACGGTGTGTAGTGAAGCATGTTTAGCTATTCCTCGTTCTGCAGGGATGATACTTGTAAGAAACTTACTTCAATTGTCGCCATGGAGGCGAGGATTAGTGATTTAGAAGTAGCTACAACACTGCAGACTGGGGCTGGACGTTAGCCGCTAACTAGCTAGCCATGTCTTAAAGCACCTCTTCCTGTTAGGGTTAGGGTTAGGGGAACTTTTTGACCCTTTTTGGTACTTTTTAGAGGCGGTATAGTACCAAATATGATTCATTAGTATCGCGGAACTATACTAATACCGGTATACCGTGCCACCCTAGTCCAGACTTTTCTACGCGTCGATCCCTGCTGCTTATAAAACATTTCCGCTAATTCATGGATTTTTCTTCGCTAACAGCCAAAATGTTTTGTATTCAACAAATAGTTTTCATAAAACAGAGACACCGAAAGGTGTGTTATTGTTTGTGCCATGGCGCTATCTTTTGGACGGGTTAGCTCACTGCAGGTGCTGCTGGTTATAAAATGTACTTCCTGTTTTGTGCCTTGAACCGGAAGTATACCCCGTTTCATTTACTATATGCGTCTGCCCGAAATAATTTGACATTCATCACTCCAAGCAACGTTTGTAAGTTTTAAAATATCAGTAAAACAATTCATGCTTACTAACCCGTCCCGTGTGTGATGTATGTGTTTTCATGTATATTTACACATGCTATGGCAATGTAATCAAGATAGCGTTGTTAGCATTAGCCATTATGCTAACACGTTTACAAGTGTCTGTGTTAGTATTATTAATCTACATTGGAATTCTTTTTGTATTGTTTCAGTTTCGTAAATTCACCAAAATGTCACCGTGGAGTTATTAAGTCTGTTTAGCTGATTGGAGAGCTAGCTTCCGCAGCTAGTGGGTCCATGACGATGACTTTGGGTTTTTTTGATCAGCTGTCGTGTGACAGGCACTGTTTGGAAACAATTAAGGTATGTAAATAAACATTTACAAAATCTGTAGTACCGGTATGTATCTACGGCTTAAGGTCCGGTGCGGCTAATATATGTAAAAAAGTATTTTTTTCTAAAATATGTTGGGTGCTGACTAAATACCGCTCTGTAGCTCGGAATCGAAAATACTGAAATTCCACGACATAGTGAATTTGCAAACAGCTAAAATTATGCACAAAGCAAACTACAATCTACTAACCCAGGGGTCGGCAACCCAAAATGTTGAAAGAGCCATATTGGACCAAAAATACAAAAACAGATCTGTCTGGAGCCGCAAAAAATTAAAAGCCATATTACAAACAGATAGTGTGTCATGAGATATAAATTGAATTAAGAGGACTTGAAAGAAACTAAATGACCTCAAATATACCTACAAATGAGGCATAATGATGCAATATGTACATATAGCTAGCCTAAATAGCATGTTAGCATCGATTAGCTTTCAGTGACCAAATATGCCCGATTAGCACTCCACACAAGTCAATAACATCAACAAAACTCACCTTTGTGCATTCATGCACAACCTTAAAAGTTTGGTGGACAAAATGAGACAGAAAAAGAAGTGGCATAAAACACGTCCTAGAACGTCGGAGAAAATTATACATGTAAACAAACTACGGTGAGTTCAAGGACCGCCAAAATTAGTAGGACAAAACCGCGCTCGCCAAATACTCGAATCAGTGAAGCTGACAGTGTGCTTTATAACAATTAGGGAGGTTTGTTTGTCCTCCTACAGAAACCATATTAAAACAAAAACATTTTTTTTTCCCTCTCATCTTTTTCCATTTTTCATACATTTTTTAAAAAGCCACTAGGGCGGCGCTAAAGAGCCGCATGCGGCTCTAAAGCCGCGGGTTGCCGACCCCTGTACTAACCCAAGAATATACAACAATTCTTTTCAACAAAAGAGGAGAAATATAATCATAGAGAAAAATGTAATTTATAACATTTGTATGCACGTACAACCCTTGAGACCTTCAGTATATCAGTATGTGGAATTAAATGATGGCATGGATTAAGTAAAGAAATCAAACAATGTACAAATATAATCAACTTCAAGAAACTCTTCACACTTAAAGTGTTTACAAAACACAAAGCAGAAGAACCATGATCAACATTCTAAATTTATTTCATCCATCCATTCATTTTTTAGATAATTTTATTTATCTCACCATGTGAAATTTATTTTGGAGTATATTGTGAATTAATTGAGAACAGGAAGTGAACAAAAGTTTTAGCAACTGCTATGTAAAGGAAAAGGGGTAGGATTAAATAAGCGCCGCTTCTTCCTATTCCTTTTCGAAAATGTTGAATAGAGAAACTGGAAATTGTGATGTATCATGTTGCATGCATGCACGTTCCAAATAAACACAGACTCAACTCAACTCAAGTACAGTAATTACTGCCTTGTAATCTAAATTTTAGTTACTTGCCATGTGTTAGTGTGCATACTATAATAATCACGGCAGGCTTTAAATGTATCTTAATATCATATAAACAGAGTAGCATTATACTGTTAAGGAAATATTTTCCCATTTTTGAACAAAATGCAACGCCTGAGAAGTAACTGGCTTTGGCCTTAATTTTGCTCAAAGAAGATAATGACAATCTCACTCTCTTTCTTATAAATGCTCCCACACATTTAATTGTGTTATGATGTGAGAGTAGACCAGAATGTGTGTGCTCAACACATACGCCAAGTCAACTTTCGGTCTCCATCTCCGCCAAAGCGAAGCTGCAAAAAGGACAAAAGAATGTGTTGAGAGCGATAATTTTCAGAGAAGGCTCTGGACTTTAGACAGCTCTGTCCTCTCTCCAGTATTGTTATTGTTTGTATTTACTCCTTTGTATAGAATACATTGTTAATCTTTAATTGTAGTCACCTCTTGTTATTTAGACATCCTTGGAACAAAATAATCTGGAGGTAGTGTCCCAATAACACAACTGTCTATATCAGGGGTGTCAAACTCATTTTAGATTGGGGGCCACACGGAGAAAAATCTACTCCCAAGTGGGCCGGACTGGTAAAATCACGGCACGATAACTTAAAAGTAAAGACAACTTCAGATTGTTTTCTTAGTTTAAAAATAGAACAAGCACATTGTAAAAATGTACAAATCATAATGTTTTTTTTATTTTATTTACCCTTACATGTTGCGGTTAATAGTATTCTATCTGTATTTGTCGTTATTTATACTTTCTGAATAAATTATGTGATAATGTTCATCAGTCAACTCGTCGGTGTTAATTTTCAATCTATCAAGATAAAAAAAAAAATATCAAAATGAAATTACAGGATGTTATTTATGTAGTTTGCTCAATTTCCTCGACTGGTGCACTAACATCATGTGTTTTTTTTATTTTTTTACATGTGTAGCACAATCCACAAAGATACAAAGAATTGCTGTTGCGCCATCTAGTGGACACATTTAGAACAGCAGTTTATTTCATTCAAAAATTTTGGCTCATTTTTATACTTAGCAAACTCATCCCGCGGGCCGGATAAAACCTGTTCGCGGCCATATGTTTGACAGCTCTGGTCTATATGTTATTATTTATTTATCTGAGCTCACATTTTTTCTCACTTTTGTGTTTTAAAATAAGTTCAACAATATTTTTTTTATTTTGCTTATTATGTAACACAAACTACTACCACTACCACTGCTACTACTACTACATCTTTTAATAATATTAATGGTTTTATTACACATAAGTAAGTATGCAAATACATACCAATATAGTGTATTAATAATAGTAATATTAATAGTTTTATTAATATTAGAAATTGTGCATATTAATAATTATAATATAATTTTTTCATGCACAAATTATCTTGTCAATTTTAGATTCTTAAATATTTCAACACATATTGTTTGTTGTGTAAAAATAAAAAACTTCATGCAAATTATTAGAATTATTATGATATAATTATTCACCTTTCATGTTAATATTTGATTAATAAATATTATGTTGGCATTTATTGTTTAAATCAAGAAATACAATTACATTATGTACAGCGATTGAGCATACAAACTAAGAAATAATAATTTAATACATTTGAATAAAAAGAATGAATATATTACAATAATAATCATCAAAATATGCTTATATTCTTTTAAAATGAGCTGGAAAAAAATAATCTCCCAGTAGTCAGTGGTTAGTTAATGTCCTTGTCGTTACTATTCAAGTCTTCACACAAAAGTTAGTATTGAATGTGGAGTCTTTGTGGGCACTTTAAGCCGCCTAAACTGGGCTGTAAACACTATATGGCAGACTGGGAAATGAAGGGAAACATGTTAAATTACTGCCATCAGTCAGGTTTGGACTAAAGAGGAGCGAGACCCTTTTACTGTTAAGCAGAATCAGACTTAAGTTCCTCGACTTGTTGACAACTGTGTTCTTAGGTTGACTGTATCCTCTAAACAACGCAAGCACGCTTTTGTGGGTTTTTTTCCCACTCTTGGATAAAATTCAACCAACATTTAGAAAACATTTTATTAACTAAACAAGATGGCACCAGCTTCATAGGAAGTATAATGAGGATGGTCAGCATCCAGAAGCTTTATTTACCTCTGTGGGCTGCTTTAAATTGTCGGCTACATTACTGAGACTAACACTTGCTATATTGTTGTTGACATTAAACTCATCAGTGCTAATAATGCTCTTTACCGCTACTGCAACATTGATTATAATGCCAATGGGTTGTGCAAAATAACTTAATCAGAAATGTGGTCAAAGACAGTCACATTTTCTTTTTAACTTTTTTTGCACTTTACATCAATACTAAGATCATCATAAAAAAGTTTTTACAGAGTTTTGTGACTATATGCCTGTAAGTAGGAATGCATTTGCCGGTTTGTCCATTTTGTTTCTTTGAAATATAATTTTTTAAATGTTTGTACAAGTTTAAAACGACTGTGATGTTATTTTTCAGTTAGCCTGTCAATGGGGTTGACCATTGTATGTGAACATCAAGGTAGCGGCATTATCTTAAATATTTGCATTGCTTTCTTTTTCCAGTTTATACCAAACTGTACTGTTGAATTAACATAATTTGTACATGTGCTTTCCTTTGTGTGCTTACCGGTAGTTTTACAGCAACTTCATTCAAACGGGAAGTTGTTCATCTCTAATTTAAAGGACTGTTTACCTATCTACCAAACTAAACTCCAACATTCAGGGAGAGCGGTAATATATGTTAAAAAAAAAAAAAAAAAAAAAAAAATATAAGTTGGTATTATATTGTAGTAATAAAATAAGCAAAAATAATTGAAAAATACAAAAAACAATATAACAAAAAAAATATATGTTGACATTAATAATTAAAAACATAGATTTGTCTTTAAATATACAATTTATTTATCATGTGTCATAGGCAATTATGCAAATGATGTCATCTTGATACCGCACCCCCCGGTCACAACCCTCCCACTACCAATTGATTCCCGATCTGTGGGAAACACTTAATGAGTTGTTTCCAATTAGCATCCTCTTTGCGGTTTAAGTAAACAAATCAGCTATATTGAGATCATTTATGTGAAATGTTTAACTCGTGTCTCTAAGGACCCGTTTACACTGCACACCAAATTAGATTTTTTGCCCTCAAGTATGTGCATCCTTCCATTTTTTACCGCTTGTCGCGGGGTGGGGGCTGGAGCCTATCTCAGCTGCATTCGGGCGAAAGGTGGGGTACACCCTGGACAAATCGCCACCTCATCGCAGGGCCAACACAGATAGACAACATTCACACTCACATTCACATTCACACACTAGGGCCATGTATGTATATATATGTATGTATATGTATATATATGTACAGTATAAATGTATATATATATATACATATACACACGTATAGTGTGTATATATGTATATATATGTATATATTTACATATAGTGTGTATGTACAGTGTATATATATATATATATATATATGTATATATATATATATATAGTGTGTATATGTATATATACATAAACACACACACACACACACACACACACACACACACACATATATATATATATATATATATATATATATATATATATATATATATATAAAGATATATACACATACTGTACATATATACACACAAATATATATATATATATATATATATACATACACACATATGTTCACATACATACATGCATATGTATACACAAACATACATGTATACATACATATATATGTGAAGTGAAGTGAATTATATGTATATACCGCATTTCTCTAGTGAAACCCATTATCTAAGTTACATTTAAACCACTGTGGGTGGCACTGGGAGCAGGTGGGTAAAGTGTCTTGTCCAAGGACACAACGGCAGGGACTAGGATGGCGGAAGCGAGGATCAAACCTGGAACCCTCAAGTTGCTGGCACGGCCGCTCTACCAACCAAGCCACGCCTCCCTCATACATACATACATACATACATACACATATACATATATACATACATATATACATATATATATATATATATATATATATACACATACATACATGCATACATACATACATACATACACACACATACATACATACATACATATATATATATATACATACTTTTCTTTCATATTCAATATTTTTGGCCACTGTAGCATTACACACCGTTTGAACAGTAACACTGTGTTTGAATATTTAATTAGGTGATTCTTTGGCTTACCACTAGATCAGGGGTGTCAAGCTCATTTTAGCTCAGGGGCCGCATAGAGAAAAATCTGCAGACGCGGGCCGGACTATTAAAATCATGGCATTAAAACAAAAAAATAAAGAAAACTTCAGATTGCTTTCTTTGTCTTATTTTGGCCAAAAATAAAACAAACACATTCTGAAAATATTACAATAAAAACATAGAAAAAAAACACCGGCAGCGGTAAAGTTTAGATCCGTGAAGGAAAGAAGAAAGTGAATGAACGTTTATAACTGAATACATTTACAAATTAGTTTTCTTTTGTATCATTTTTTTTTTAATGAATCAAGTAACGTTTTTTTTTTCGAAAACACAATACAGAATGTGAGATACAACAGGACAATGCATATGTGGAGGGGGGCGTGGCCTGCGGGCCTGCAGCGGAACGGGGTGTGCCAGGACCGGCCTCGAAGTCAGCGACAGGTACGTAGATGGCCCAGGTGGGCCTGATTATCTAATCACCTGTCGCTCTGTTTAAACAGCAGCCTGGAGGAGAGTGTTAGATGGCGCTGGCGTGAGAGCGAGAGCGTGCCTGTCACCGTCACATAAAGACAATTGCTGGAAAGCAACCAAGAGACTTGAGTGAAAAATAAAACCAGATTGAACCTGAACCGGGCTATGATGTCGGTGCTTGGTGGTCCAAAGAACCCACTGGGGGGGCAACCTCCACAGCATACATTTATCATTTGTTTTCAAAAGGGTTACAAAAAAGTGGGACCCAAAAATTTACTGTGGGACCCCATTTTTAAGGCTTGATGGGGTCCCTGGGAAAATTCCTAGCGCCAACACTGATGGAGTATTGGTGCGTGCAAAACAGCAGCAGGCGGCTGTGGCCTGCGGGCCGGTTCTAATACTAATCAAATATCATCCCGGGGGCCATAGATCATTCATTCGCGGACCAGGGGCCTTGACTTTGACACGCCTGCACTAGATGGAGCCCGCGTACCACAGTTTGACTGTATTTAAAGGGGAACATTATCACCAGATCTATGTAAGCGTCAATATATACCTTGATGTTGCAGAAAAAAGACCATATATTTTTTTAACCGATTTCCGAACTCTAAATGGGTGAATTTTGGCGAATTAAACGCCTTTCTAATATTCGCTCTCGGAGCGATGACGTCACAACGTGACGTCGCATCGGGAAGCAATCCGCCATTTTCTCAAACACCGAGTCAAATCAGCTCTGTTATTTTCCGTTTTTTCGACTGTTTTCCGTACCTTGGAGACATCATGCCTCGTCGGTGTGTTGTCGGAGGGTGTAACAACACGAACAGGGACGGATTCAAGTTGCACCAGTGGCCCAAAGATGCGAAAGTGGCAAGAAATTGGACGTTTGTTCCGCACACTTTACCGACGAAAGCTATGCTATGACAGAGATAGCAAGAATGTGTGGATATCCTGCGACACTCAAAGCAGATACATTTCCAATGATAAAGTCAAAGAAATCTGCCGCCAGACCCCCATTGAATCTGCCGGAGTGTGTGAGCAATTCAGGGACAAAGGACCTCGGTAGCACAGCAAGCAATGGCGGCAGTTTGTTCCCGCAGACGAGCGAGCTAAATCCCCTGGATGTCTTGGCTCACACCGTCCCGAAGATGATCAAGAGAAGAATATCGACCCTAGCTTCCCTGGCTTGCTGACATGAGGGTATGTCTACAGAATATATTAATTGATGAAAATTGGGCTGTCTGCACTCTCAAAGTGCATGTTGTTGCCAAGTGTATTTCATATGCTGTAAACCTAGTTCATAGTTGTTAGTTTCCTTTAATGCCAAACAAACACATACCAATCGTTGGTTAGAAGGCGATCGCCGAATTCGTCCTCGCTTTCTCCCGTGTCGCTGGCTGTCGTGTTGTTTTCGTCGGTTTCGCTTGCATACGGTTCAAACCGATATGGCTCAATAGCTTCAGTTTCTTCTTCAATTTCGCTTTCGCTACCTGCCTCCACACTACAACCATCCGTTTCAATACATTCGTAATCTGTTGAATCGCTTAAACCGCTGAAATCCGAGGGCTGAATCCGAGCTAATGTCGCTATAGCTTGCTGTTCTTTCCGCCATGTTTGTTTGTGTTGGCTTCACTATGTGACGTCACAGGAAAATGGACGGGTGGTTAAAATCAGGCACTTTGAAGCTTTTTTTAGGGTTATTGCGTGATGGGTAAAATTTTGAAAAAAACTTCGAAAAATATAATAAGCCACTGGGAACTGGTCTTTAATGGTTTTAACAATTCTGAAATTGAGATAATGTTCCCCTTTAATTTTTAAGGCTTATTTTGCAAAGTAGTAGTATTAGTAGTAGTAGCTACTTCGTTGTTCCTTCATGGAATCCGGTCAACTTTGCTTTGTTTTCACTTAATCGAACTGCTCATGCAGGTGAAGTCGAAGCCACATTGGAGCCTGTTTGCGTTTATACTGGAGTCTGATTAAAAATCACGTCTTACTTGTAATCCAAACAGTCAGTTGGAAAAAAATCCATCCATCCAACCATTTTCTACCGTTTATCCCTTTCAGGGTCGCGGGGGGTGCTGGAGCCTATCTCAGCTACAATCGGGCGGAAGGCGGGATTTGATTGATTGATTGATTGAGACTTTTATAAGGAGATTGCACAGTACAGTACATATTCCGTACAATTGACCACTAAATGGTAACACCCGGATAAGTTTTTCAAGTTGTTTAAGTCCACGTTAATCAATTCATAGTAAGGGTACACCCTGGATAATTCGCCACTTCTGATTTCCAAAAAATCTGATTTGGTCCTGCGGTGTAAACGTAGTCTTTGTGTGTCTAAAATTCGCACCACTTTGCTGTTTGAGATCGTTCAAGCGTACCCGATGTTGTGCCGGCCCACTACTCCAGCACTAAAGTGAAGGAACAAAAGCCCTCCCGAGCCTCTTCAGCCACAAATGCTCAGCTTGAGGCCTCTTATTAACCATTCCCCAAAGACCCATGTTTAATTGCCAAGTGTTAATTAAAGATTCAAACAGGAGGGGCGGCGGCAGCAACAGCGGAGGAAGCAGCGAACGTCCAATTCCTTTTATCAAGCCACCGGGGACCGGCGTGCCACAACACGCCACTCCATACACGGAGTCCCTCTTGGACTGTCAAACTAACCATGACGTCATCCCAAACAGGCTCTGGTCCGGATGGCGGAAAACTTGAGTGGGAAGAGGGGGGTGAAAAGTCCAAGCATGGCCCAGCGTCCATCAGTAACGAGTCACAAATGAGGGAGATTATCTCCTCTCTCTTCAGCATGCATTTCCATATTTCCACGGACGACCCCAGATGAAGATAAGTGGCGGCTTAGGCGAGTCGGAGTGAATGTGCAGTCACATGTGCAGCCATCTTGTGCCCCCAATCTGCACAGATGTAATTCCCTTTGTGGGATAAAGCGTTTTCTCAACACGCCCGCCGCCAAAACGGAGCCGTTCTTTCTGAGAGGGGGAATTGGGCACATTTTTCTTCAACCATTTCCAGCTCGTAGTGGTTGATGATGTGGAGGAGGCAGTGCTGTTTTTCATATCAACCATCTTTGTGGGACAAAATATCAATTTTTTTGATGTACATATGAGTTGGGAAATTGTGTTAGATGTAAAAATAAATGGAATACAATGATTTGCAAATCCTTTTCAACCCATATTCAATTGAATGCACTACAAAGACAAGATATTTGATGTTCAAACTCATAAACTTTTTTTTTTTTTGCAGATAATAATTAACTTAGAATTTCATGGCTGCAACACGTGCCAAAGTAGTTGGGAAAGGGCATGTTCATCACTGTGTTACATCACCTTTTCTTATAACAACACTCAATAAAGGATTGGGAACTGAGGAAACTAATTGTTGAAGCTTTGAAAGTGGAATTCTTTCCCATTCTTGTTTTATGTAGAGCTTCAGTCGTTCAACAGTCCGGGGTCTCCGCTGTCGTATTTTACGCTTCATAATGCGCCACACATTTTCGATGGGAGACAGGTCTGGACTGCAGTCGGTACCGGGAAAGTACCCGCACTCTTTTTTTACGAAGCCACGCTGTTGTAACACGTGCTGAATGTGGCTTGGCATTGTCTTGTTGAAATTAGCAGGGGCATCCATGAAAAAGATGGCGCTTAGATGGCAGCATATGTTGTTCCAAAACCTGTATGTACCTTTCAGCATTAATGGTGCCTTCACAGATGTGTAAGTTACCCATGCCTTGGGCACTTATGCACCCCCTGGCTTTTGAACTTTGCGTCGATAACAGTCTGGATGGTTCGCTTCCCCTTTGGTCCGCATGACACGATGTCAAATATTTCCAAAAACTATTTGAAATGTGACCACAGAACACTTTTCCACTTTGCATGAGTCCATCTTAGATGATCTCGGGCCCAGAAAAGCCGGCGACGTTTCTGGATGTTGTTGATAAATGGCTTTCGCTTTGCATAGTATAGCTTTAACTTGAACTTACAGATGTAGCGACAAACTGTGTTTAGTGACAGTGGTTTTCTGAAGTGTTCCTGAGCCCATGTGGTGATATCCTTTAGAGATTGATGTCGGTTTTTGATACAATGCCGTCTGAGGGATCGAAGGTCACGGTCATTCAATGTTGGTTTCCGGCCATGCCGCTTACGTGCAGTGATTTCTCCAGATTCTCTGAACCTTTTGATGATATTATGGACCGACAGTTTAAGAACGTTGTTCTTAAACTGTTTGACTATTTGCTCACAAAGTTGTGGACAAAGGGGTGTACCTCGCCCCATCCTTTCTTGTGAAAGACTGAGCATTTTTTGGGAAGCTGTTTTTATACCCAATCATGGCACCTACCTGTTCCCAATTAGCCTGCACTCTTGTGGGATATTCCAAATAAGTGTTTGATGAGCATTCCTCAACTTTATCAGTATTTATTGCCACCTTCCCCAACTTCTTTGTCACGTGTTGCTAAAGTTAATGATTATTTGAAAAAAAAAAAAATGTTTATCAGTTTGAACATCAAATATGTTGTCTTTGTAGCATATTCAACTGAATATGGGTTGAAAATTATTTGCAAATCATTGTATTCTGTTTATATTTACATCTAACACAATTTCCCAACTCATATGGAAACGGGGTTTGTACAACAGTATCAATACACTCCTCCATAAGCTACAACGATATTGTGAGGGATAACTTGAGATTTTGTTTGTTTTACTAATACCGTATTTTCCGGACCACAGGGCGCACCGGAATTTTCAAGTTCTTTAGCGGCCCGATATTGTCACGGATGAAATGATGTGAAAATGTCATATCACGGTTATCGCGACCAACATTTTCTCCGTTATTATTATCGTGATATTGTTTGAACGTGCTCAAAAAGTACTTACACACACATTGACATCTTTTGACAAAATTATTATTATTTTTAAAACCAATGAAAATATGTGACGAGGTGGCCACTTGTCCAGGGTGTACCCCTCCTTCCGCCCTAATGCAGCTGAGATAGGCTCCAGCACCCCCCGCGACCCCAAAAGGGACAATCGGTAGAAAATGGATGGATGGATGGAAAATAAACACACTATTTGTGCATGTTTTGTGTTTCTTATGTTTTACTGATAGTGTTTAGTCTTAGTATTTCATCTATTTGAATGGCTAAGCTGTTATTGTTTTGAATATTGGTTTAAACAGTAGCACTTTATAAAAGTTATTTAAATGAAAAGTGTGTATAAGTCGCACCGGCCAAAAATGCATAACAAAGAAGGAAAAAAACATATATATAAGTCGCACTGGAGTATAAGTCGCATTTTTTGGGGATATGTATTTGATAAAACTCAACACCAAGAATAGACATTTGAAAGGCAATTTAAAATAAATAAAGAATAGTGAACAACAGGCTGAATAAGTGTATGTTTTATGACGCATAAATAACCAACTGAGAATGTGCCTGGTATGTTAACGTAACATATTATGGTAAGAGTCATTCAAATAACTATAACATATAGAACATGCTATACGTTTACCAAACAATCTGTCACTCCTAATCACTAAATCCCATGAAATCTTATACGTCTAGTCTCTTACGTGAATAAGCTAAATAATATTATTTGATATTTTACGGTAATCTGTTAATTTCACACATAAGTCGCTCCTGAGTATAAATTGCACCCCCGGCCAAACTATGAAAAAAACTGCGACTTATAGTCCGAAAAATACGGTAATACTCTTCCACATCAGTAGGTGGCAGCAGGTAGCTAATTACTTTGTAGATGTTGGGAACGACGACGATGGTTTGCAGGTAAAAAGGTATCTAACGCTTAAACCGAAAATAAACAAAAGGCGAGTGCCGCTAAGGAAAGGCATTGAAGCAAAACGAAGCTAAAACTGAACTGGCTGCAAAGTAAACAAAAACAGAATGCTGGACGACAGCAAAGACTTACAGTGTGTGGAGCAGACGGCGTCCACAAAGTACATCCGAACATGCCATGACAATCAACACCAAAATAGGAGCGCAAAACAAGAACTAAAACACTACACACAGGAAAACACCCAAAAAAATCCAAATAAGTCACCGGGTGATGTGACGGGTCGTGACAGTACACCTACTTTGAGACAAGAGCTATAGTGATGCATGGTTGGTTATGGTTTGAATTCATATCCAACAATTGCGAGAACGACTTTCTACTGTCAATATCGGCCGCTGAGTTTAATTTTTTTATGTTTTCTGCTGGTGGTGTGCCTCGGGATTTTTTCAATGAAAAAAATGTGCCTTGGCTCAGAAAAGGTTGAAAAACACTGATCTAAACAACCAAAAAAATTAAAAAAAAGACTGATAAAATAGTTGCACATTTTCAGGACTTAAACTTACCTTTAACTGTATCACAAAAAGCTTTGTCTGTTTACAAACGGCGGTAGGGTTGGCAAGCTGTGTGTATTTTTAGCCTCGCGAAAATGAAGCTAATAAAGCTATTTTTCATCTCGGTGGGGGCCACACTTCAACCCTTTAGTATTTAGCGTGATTGCCGGGCTCTCTACTTTGTGTAACAGTTAACAGGCTGCCTGATTCCTATTTAAGAGCTCATTTAAGCCGGCTTGCTAGCTTCTGACAGCCGGAGCATTTATCTCATGGTGCCATATTGTAATAGAATTCTATTCAGGAAAGATTATACCCCGGCTTTCTGATGATAATTTTCACCATCTTTGAGAGCAGAGTTTTTTTTTTTTCCTACACTCACTCACTTACTCCTCTTCTGCTCTTTCCCATGTGTAAAGATTCTTTCAGAATAATGGTTTCTCATCTGAATTTAAGCCTAACCTTTACATACCTTGCGAAGAGAAGAATGTGACGTTCTGTGTTTTTCTATTTAGTTGTGAATCCTTCACAGAGGTCAAACGATGATAAAACCACATGAATCCCAACAGGAGGCAAATAACATTGACTATAATTTAAGTACCTGAGGTTTAATTTGGAGAGGACTTGCTTGTTTTTTCTGGTAATGAGGGTTGTTTTTTGTTTTTTTAGTTAACAAATGTTTTCAGCCACAGTTTGACCCTGGAACAGATTAATCAATGAGGTACCGTATTTTTCGGAGTATAAGTCGCACCTGCCGAAAATGCATAATAAAGAAGGAAAAAACCATATACATAAGTCACACTGGAGCCAGGCCAAACTATGAAAAAAACTGCGACTTATAGTCCGAAAGATACGGTAATTTAGCATCACTTTACTATAATGTCCCAAAGAATTCTGTAATGACGGCTCCTTTATACTTGCAGCTTTTTTTTAGTATTTAGACGTCAAATTGAGACGTCACGCATTAGCTCATGTGTATAGCTCTTTTCTGTAAGTAAGGGTTTTAATGATCTTTTCCAGCCAATCCGCATATAAAATACAACCAATCATGTAAATATGAATAAATACCATACTTGTTAACCCTCCCGAATTTTCCGGGAGACTCCCGAAATTCAGCGCCTCTCCCGAAAACCTCCCGGGACAAATATTCTCCCGAAAACCTCCCGATTTTCAGCCGGAGCTGGAGGCCACGCCCCCTCCAGCTCAATGCGGACCTGAGTGAGGACAGCCTTTTTTCACGACGGGAGGACAACTGGGTGACAAGAAATAAATCATCCAGACTAGAGATAAATTGTATTATGTTTATCTTACTTACAAATAAATATATTTATTAATTAAAAAAAACAAAACTAAATACATTTTTACTATATTTTGCTAAAAACATCAACATTTATTGTATTTTTTCTGACTCCTTATTACACCCAGGCATTAGAATTATACATTAAAATAAACATATTTGAAATAATTAATTTTAAATTATCATAATAATTCATTTAAAATGACCATATTTAATTATTAAAATAATTGCTTGTTCATCAACAACTTTAGCATTTTATTCATTACATTTTGAAGCTCTCCGAAGCCAAGTTATGTTATATTCCTTAATATTTATTTATGCAAGTTTGAAGTATCAATTATCTAAACACAGTTTTGTTTGCATATTTTCAGGATGTATATATATATATATATATATATATATATATATATATATATATATATATATATATATATATATATATACATACATTTATATATATACATATACATATATATATATATATATATATATATATATATATATATATATATATATATATATATATATATATATATATATATATGTATGAAATACTTGACTTGGTGAATTCTAGCGTTCAATATACTCCTCCCCTCTTAACCACGCCCTCAACCACGCCCTGCCCCACCCCCGACCACGCCCCCACCCCCCACCTCCCGAAATCGGAGGTCTCAAGGTTGGCAAGTATGATAAATATTACAAATAATTACAATCTTATTTTAGTTTATTTTAGGGCTGCAGCTATCGGTTATTTTAGTAATCGAGTATTCTATTGATTAGTTTGTTCGTTTAATCAAGTAATCGGGTAAAACACACTTTATAGCCTCAATGCGTATTTTAGGAAAAAAACAGTTAAAATAAACAACAATTTTCAGCTTCCCATAACCTTCATTCTTTTTTTCCAACAAGTGCACATTATCAACATTAAATATGAAAATGTTTTAACATTTGTGCATTAATAGAAAAGAACAAAACATTTTTGCGGCAATTACCCACTCTCCGCCGCGACCATAAGTATACTAGTATCAGTGGCGGGCCGTGCGTTTCCCACCTAGGCCTTCGGTGATGTCCGACTTCAAAGATTACCTCTCAAAATACCATAATTAATGTCACCACATGACAATTGCTGCAGAAATACTATACAGGAACACATTTACGCACTACTGACTATTGAAGCACATCAACAATGTACAAAACGTGTTATTTTCTGGCGCATTTAAAAATCAATTAAAATGCATCAGCAATTAAAACATACCTTATGTGGTTCTGTCAAAATTAAAATTGCAAAAAACATATTAAAAGTTAAACAATAAAATATTTGAACTCACAATTAGTAGGACCTATTTGACGCCGTATAAGCCAGTGGTACCCCTCGTCGTCGGCTTATTCGAGTGGAAATGGCGAGCATTTCATCGCCAGAACAGCTGAGCTAGCTTCCGGGGGTGGCCGACATGGTCTCACAAGATGTAGTTTCTCTTTAAATATCCTTCTTGAAAATGGCCTCGCAAATATATATCTATGTTGTTCTTCTCTGCTACGGCGCAACACTTCCCGCTTCCTGCTAAATTGAAACTTGTTATGGGTACTCACTTTGGAATGACAAGTGAGTATCCAATCACAGTCTTGTTAACATCAGGCTGCCTAGATAGGCTACTGTCAACAACTTGTGATCTGATTGGCTATCGCAACTTTCTATCAACTCTTTGTGTTCTCAAATTCATCCGCTAACGGTCCCGGTGAGTATCCAATCACAGGACGCGTAAACGTCACGTTCAATCTAGAAGGCCTTACTGACAACGACTCGTGATCTGATTGGCTATCGCAACTGTCTATCAACTGTATGTCCCCAATCGCTTACATTTCGTACAGCATGGCAACATAAGCTAGCTGAATTCTGATTGGATACAAACCAAAACAAAAAAAAACAGCACTGGAACGAGTATAATATGACATGAAGAGAATATGAATACTTTTGGAAATTTAGGTAAGTAAATTAAAAAAAAAAAATTCTTCAATTGATGATCCTGATTTCTGGTTATGTTAGGCCAGCAGAGAAGGCCTTGCTGGCCCTGACGGCACACCTCTGATTAATATATAAGACGACAACTATATAAGTATAATTTGTAAATACAATTGTTATAAGTAGACCTCTGCATGACATTGTATATTGATTAACATTAAAGGCAACAAAAAACAAATAAAAAAGGATCAACATACAACAAAAAATTTACTACAGTAACATTATTTTTAGTCTGTAGGAGAAAACAATTAAAGTGCATCAATTTGCCTGAAATTCAAAACAAAAATTGTGTCGTTATTTAATCTATAAACATTTGAAACTGAAAAATAAAATTAAATCAACTCAGTAAATAATAATACATTCTAATTGATTAGCAACTTTAGTTCAGTAGCACAATATATAAGACACTTAACACTGAAAAAAAAACCAAAAAAAAACTGTTTATGCTGATTTAAAAAAAAAAATCAGATTGACAAAGTCAGAATTAATGGCTACATTGAGCATCTTTTGTAGTGCACAACTTTTCAAAGTGGGGTATCAACCATGCAACAGCAAAATACTGATAAAGCAGGTCACACGCACCTGGCCGCCACTCCACCCACAGGGGGCCCGCCCCACTATTTGGAAAGAACCAAATGAACCTTTCATGTGATTACTCACCAAAGATTATTGCATTAATCATCTACCGGTACATACGCAGTTGAATCACACAATTAGTTTTGACTAGAGATGTCCGATAATGGCTTTTTTGCCGATATCCGATATTCCGATATTGTCCAACTCTTAATTACCGATACCGATATCAACCAATACTGATATATACAGTTGTGGAATTAACACATTATTATGCCTAATTTTGTTGTGATGCCCTGCTGGATGCATTAAATAATGTAACAAGGTTTTCCAAAATAAGAGAACAACTTCAACTCAAATTATGGAAAAAAGTGCCAACATGGCACTGCCATATTTATTATTTAAGTCACAAAGTGCATTATTTTTTTTAACATGCCTCAAAACAGCAGATTGGAATTTGGGACATGCTCTCCCTGAGAGAGCATTAGGAGGTTGAGGTGGGGCGGGTAGGGGATAGCGGGGGGTGTATATTGTAGCGTCCCGGAAGAGTTAGTGCTGCAAGGGGTTCTGGGTATTTGTTCTGTTGTGTTTATGTTGTGTTACGGTGCGGATGTTCTCACGAAATGTGTTTGTCATTCTTGTTTGGTGTGGGTTCACAGTGTGGCGCATATTTGTAACAGTGTTAACGTTGTTTATACGGCCACCCTCAGTGTGACCTGTATGGCTGTTGATCAAGTATGGCTTGCATTCACTTGTGAGTGTGTGAAAAGCCGTAGATATTATGTGACTGGGCCGGCACGCAAAGGCAGTGCCTTTAAGGTTTATTGGCGCTCTGTACTTCTCCCTATGTCCGTGTACACAGCGGCGTTTTAAAAAGTCATACATTTTACTTTTTGAAACCGATACCGGTAATTTCCGATATTACATTTTAAAGCATTTATCGGACGATAATATCGGCAGTCCGATATTATCGGACATCCCTAGTTTCGACCTTACAGCCTTTTGGCCATGGAGACCAGCTGCTGGGTCTCTGCCACACCAAAGTCCGTTTGGAGAGACTTGAGGAGATGCGGATGAAGAGACAGGGCTGCGGAGCTGGCGCTGAGCGCCGGGACGGACAAGCTTCACAATGTCTTGGCTGAATGAGCAGGTATCGGACACCTCGGTCTACTTAGACGTATCCTCGCTCATCCATGCACACTGGACACTGGCCGGGAGTTAGTGGGCGGCCAAGGGTGGAGTCGGCTCTCTTGGTTGCTTTGTTGGGTCTGCTCCTGTCTCTGGCCATGCTTCCCCCCACCCCAGCAGACGATGCAGTGGAACACCGCAGAGGCCACCATAGTGTGTGTGGGTGTTGAAATTATGTTTTTGTTTGGTTGCTTGTCTATGCATGGTGAAATCGTGTGAGCGCAATATATATTTTTGTTTTTTTTGTTTTACTTTTGTAGCTATATGTAGAAATGGCACTGCTGGAGTGGCAGCTGGTTGCATCAGCTCTGCTCTTTTAGTGTCTTTAATGTCCTTTGTGTTCTTTGATGTTTACCTCTTACACACATGTTTATGTGTGCTATGGCTATGAGGTTTTTTTCCCCCTTGGCCTCAGTCTGGACCCCTCTCCAGGGGCCCAGGCTTAGACTGAATATTTTCTTATTTTTACTCATGTTACTAATGTCTGTCTGATCTTGAATGGGATTGTGCTGACAATCTTAAATTCCCTCTGGGATTAATAAAGTACTTCTGATTCTGATTCTGATTCTAATTTGTGTCAAAATATTGGGGTCTTTTTTTAAGGTAATTAAAATTACGGAAGCGACTAACCTGTGGTTAATTATGATTAATCCAAATTCAAAATGTGATGAATTTGATTAAAAACAATCATTTGACAGCACTGTATATGACTTAGACTTAGACTTAGACTTAGACTTAGACTTAGACGTCCTTTTTATTGTCATTCAAATTTGAACTTTACAGCACAGATAAGAACTAAATTTCATTACATAAACTCATGGTAGTGCAGGATAAAAAAGCAATAAGGTGCATACATAAATAAATAAATAAATAAATATATATAAATAATATATAAATATATATATAAAATAAATAAATATATATAAATAAATAAATAGATTACTGTACGGATGAATATATTGCACTTTTTCACATGCGTCCACGTTTATGGATGTATGTTGTATTGTCTTTTTTATTCCAGCGAGTTAATCCATTTTGGGGGGAGTTGAGGGGATAATTTAATTATGATGCGTTCAAGAGTCTTACGGCTTGAGGGAAGAAGCTGTTACAGAACCTGGAGGTTCTGCTTTGGAGGCTGCGGAACCTCTTTCTAGAGTCCAGCAGTGAAAACAGTCCTTGGTGGGGGTGGGAGGAGTCTTTGCAGAGCCCTGGTCAGGCAGCGGCTTTTTGCGATCTCCATGATAGGAGGAAGAGGAGTCCTGATGATCTTTTCCGCCGTCCTCACCACTCTCTGGAGAGACGTCCAGTCTGAGGCACTGCAGGCTCCAGTCCAGACAGAGATGCTGTTGGTCAGCAGGCTCTCTATAGTGCCTCTGTAGAATGTGGTGAGAATGGGGGGAGGGAGCTGTGCTCTTTTCATCCGACGCAAAAAGTGCATGCGCTGCTGAGCTCTTTTTACAAGAGCTCCGGTGTGTAGGGACCAGGTTATGTTGTCAGTTATCTGCACCCCCAGGAACTTGGTGCTGCTTACTATCTCTTATGATGTTATAGTGCATTTTGAAACAAGCTATGCATGACAGATTTCCTGTATAAACAACAATGTTATGTGGGAAACAATTAGACAAACTTTATTTATCCCCAAAGGAAATTGTTTTTATTCATTGTATTTCTGTTCCCATTACGTCCTCTGGGGATAATTGTTTTGAAAGCCAAACAAATCAAGACAACTGGCACCTTGGGTCAGACTAAGGTTCTAACCTTACAGGTGGCATGTAAAAGTGCTGCAACAGAGGAAAAAAAGCCAGACAAAATGAAAGTGTCTGCAACAAGAGCCACTAAGAATGCCGTGAGTCAGCAAGTAATCCAAATGAAAAGACAGCAAAGGAAGATAATCCCTCACATTCCCACGGTAGGGAAATTCACAGTGATGATGCAGCATCGAGTCCGACTCGGGGCTTCAGTATCGAACCGGCAATCTTCCAATTACCGGTCTCTCTAACCTCTCAGCCGAGGGACCACGTGAGAACACAGGACAACACACAATGCCTTCACTTTGAATATGATTTCAATTATATGTTTAGACACCGACTTCACCATTAATACTGAAAGTAAAAGAGATTGCTGAGGATATTCCATGTATTTTTAGCTGCAATAGACCCAAAACAAAAGGGTATTTTGTAAGTACAAAAAAGTCCATATATAATGCTAAAGGGGTGAGAACATTACAGCAAGACCTCCAAATGTGCTCCTATGGTTTTTCTGCACATACATTCCAAACTCAAACCAAAGTAAATAAATCTCAGGAGAGACTTTAGTTCAGCGAATATGATATAATTTATTGTTCATACTTTTTTTGGGGGCTTTTTCTTGTGCTTTTTGGCAACGCTTAGTAGAAAAAAAAGCGATTCAATATACCATATTTTCCGGACCATTGGGTGCACCGATGAATGGCCTATTTTCAAACTTTTTTCATATATAAGGCGCACTGGATTATAGGGCGCATTAAAGGAGTCATAATATTATTTTAGTTTTTTCTAAATGTAAAACACTTCCTTGTGGTCTACATAACATGTAATGTTGGTTCTTTGGTCAAAATATTGCATGGATTATGTTTTACAGATCATCTTCAAGCCGCTTTCTGACAGTTGCTTCCAGATGCGCCGTTTTGTGGGCGGTCTTATTTACGTGGCTCACCTTCGGCAGCGTCTTCTCCCCGTCATCTTTGTTGTAGCGGTGTAGCGTGCAAGGACGCTGTTTTAATGACATTCAGACTTTACTTAAATCAATAACGGAGCAGCATCTCCTCATCCGGAAACAACAACAAGGCCGGAAATGTGGCCCGTGAAAAACCGTCTGACCGGAACTCTCTAATAACTAAAGTTCCATGGGTGAATAATGTAAACTCACTACATCGGTATGTTTTAGTGTTTTCATGGCAGTTTACTAACAGATATAAGTAAGAACTTTACACTAATTTATATTAAAAATGGCAACAGCGGAGGATAGGGCTGTGAATCTTTGGGTGTCCCACGATTCGATTCAATATCGATTCTTGGGGTCACGATTCGATTCAAAATCGAGTTTTTTCGATTCAACGTGATTCTCGGTTCAAAAACGATATTTTCCCGATTCAAAACGATTCTCTATTCATTCAATACATAAGATTTCAGCAGGATCTACCCCAGTCTGCTGACATGCAAGCAGAGCAGTAGAATTTTGTAAAAAGCTTTTATAATTGTAAAGGACAATGTTTTATCAACTGATTGCAATAATGTAAATTTGTTTTAACTATTAAATGAACCAAAAATATGACTTATTTTATCTTTGTGAAAATATTGGACACAGTGTGTTGTCAAGCTTATGAGATGTGATGCAAGTGGAAGCCACTGTGACACTATTGCTATTTTTTTTTTTTAATTATAAATGTCTAATGATAATGTCAATGAGGGATTTTTAATCACTGCTATGTTGAAATTGTTACTAATATTGATACTGTTGTTGATAATATTCATTTTTGTTTCACTACTTTTGGTTTGTTCTGTGTCGTGTTTGTGTCTCCTCTCAATTGCTCTGTTTATTGCAGTTCTGAGTGTTGCTGGGTCGGGTTTGGTTTTAAAGTTAAAGTTAAAGTTAAAGTACCAATGATTGTCACACACACACACTAGGTGTGGCGAGATTATTCTCTGCATTGGGAGGTGAGGGGAGCAGTGGGCAGCAGCGGTGGCCGCGCCCGGGAATCATTTTTTGGTGATTTAACCCCCAATTCCAACCCTTGATGCTGAGTGCCAAGCAGGGAGGTAATGGGTCCCATTTTTTTATAGTCTTTGGTATGACTCGGCCGGGATTTGAACTCACAACCTACCGATCTCAGGGCGGACACTCTAACCACTAGGCCACTGAGTAGGTTTGGAATTGGATTGCATTGCTATGGTATTGCTGTATATCGTTTTGTTGGATTGATTCATTAAAAAAATAAATAAAATAAAATAAAAATAAAAATAAAAATAAATAAATACATTTTAAAAAATCGATTTTTAAAAAATGAGAATCGATTCTGAATCGCACAATGTGAGAATCGCGATTCGAATTCGAATCGATTTTTTCCCACACCCCGAGCGGAGGATGAATGTCCCATAACAAGAAGCTAGAGAAAAAGAAGACGCTTGTCGACTACGATGACGACACGGACTACAAAGGCAGATGCGTGCACTTTTTCAGGATTTATGCAGATCCCAAATACAGATCAGCAGGTACCAGAAGGTAAGAAAAGTTGCTTTTGCATAATATTGCGAAACAAAATGCCAGATAGTATGTCTTACCTTATACACACACCATAATAATACTCATATGTTTAATACGCCAACAATCAAGTCGTACTGAAAGATTTTGATGGATTTTTGAGCGCCGTGTGTAATGTTCTATATTTTTAAATGGAATATATAAAATGTTGGTGTTGAGTCATATTGCCAACATATTGCATTCCACACGTATATCTTATGTTCACACTTCTCATTACACCATGTACCAAATAAAATTGCTTTGAGGTCGGTCAGCAAAACCAGAATTATTCCGTACATTAGGTGCACCGGGTTATAAGGCACACTGTTGAGTTTTGAGGGGAAAAAAAGGATTTTAAATGACACTTTTATTGTCCGGAAAATACTAAGCAGGCTTGTGCATAATTCTGAATTTTAAAAGAATTGGAATTTGAATTAAATTGGAATTACAGGAAGGGGAATTAAGTTATTTACAATTCAGAGAATTTCCTCATTGACAAAGAAACAAAAATAAGTGTTTAACATGTTTAACAAAGTGTGTGCCTTTGAACATGAAACTAAAACACCAATTTGAATTTAAATACTGTTCTGGTATCAATTGGGAAATTAAAAACTATTCCACCAGAATTAAGAAGTCATAATACCTCAAATTACATCAATTGTTGTATAACATATCGAGCCATCTATTCATTTTCTACCATTTGTACCCTAATTCTCGATTAAAAAAACAAAATGTTTCTGTATTTAGAATATAATGTGTTCATGATGTTTACAGTATAAATATGTAAAACAGTCACATATGGAATATATATTGTGAAGCATGTTTCTTGATTACACCAAAATTATCAATTCGAATTTCGACTCTCCTTTCTTCAATTTCAATTTTCAATTAGGAAACTATGTTGAACAAAAAAAGTTAAGTAAAACAATGCAAAACTGAAAATAAGTTATAATAACACCACTGTTACCACCTATTTCAACCTCAGTTCAAATCTAATTCAAATTCATGGAATTGAATTGGAATTTGGTAGACGTCGTCAATTCAATTCAGACTTTTGCGAAGAATGTTGCTAAGCGTGGCTCACCTCTTTTTACACTTACGCAGCAAACGTTACATCATTTGGACACCTCAGTTGCTTTAACACTTGTATGACAGTTAACAATATTCAAACATTACTTAAAACCATCAGCATCATTAATAAGAATTTCATTAAAGCGACGGTCTGACACTGGAACAGAACATTTCTATACTTTTAATATTTCTACGGGGAGATTTGCTTCGAACTCCGAACAAATTGGCCACGAATCCTAACTCCCTGCGGATGTTAACTCTATTTTTATATGTTTGACCTTGGCTGAACGTCGGAGCCCTTGCAGTTTTAACACGTGTTTAGTTTGATGGCGCCAATAAAAACCGTCACATCATCACGACTTGCTACTATAAGTTCATCACCTTGCTTGCGCCGAGGTTGTTAAAGGCGTCTACACCTTAAGCCGGCCGTCTCCCTCTGATGTGGTGTTAAAGATGCATTTGTGTGGTGTTGTGCGGAATTAGGAGCTTCTCTAGGCCTGACTTTGTGAGTTCATTAACATGCATTAACAGCCTTTGACGGGACTCATTTATAAGGGCTCATGCCCTATTATGGAAAAGTGGCCGCCATATAACATGCAAATTACAGGACTGAAAGCATCCATGATGTTTAAGACTGTTGTTTTTTTATTTTAACAATGTTTTGTTGCTGCGGTTGATGCAATTTTAATGTCAACTAAACACGCTCATCGTTAAGTAAGCCCTAGTCATTGAAAAATAACATCTTCATTATTGCAGCATTTTGGCATGTGTTTGTACAACTGCTTAAAGGCATCAGATTGATGTTTTCCCACAGCCCAGCTGATGTAATAGAAAGCCACAGTGCGCTTTAAACATGCTCTACGGTTTGTGTTGTGTTTGTGCCTCTCGCAGGCATATTCACCTCCAAGATGGCCTTGTCAACATAACAACAACATGTGACCTCCTTATGCAGCCCTTGGGGCATCTCAAAACCACCACCTGTCCTCCTGAAATCTCTCTGGAAAATGAGAATACTCCGCATCCATTGCCTAGTTACGACGCCGTACTATTGTGCTGAGATTCCTTAAGCACCTTAAGGAAGGGTTTATCCCACTTAATGTAGAAAATGGATGGATGGATGCTTAGACATAATGCATTCTGTTCAATAAAACAGACCAAAGCCTGATTGACCTGCTTACAAAAGTGAATAGGTAACCACAGAGATTATACGTGTAGGGAAAACAAAACTGTACATATTACAAATCAAAATAGTTTGTTCCACCTGTATAGCGGCAAACCTAATTTCGAACACCTCACTGAACACAGACGTCATAAAGTCATCAAAGCTCACCTTGAAGCATTCACACACAGCACCGATATTTTGGAACAAGTATGAAGTGATAGGAGAGGTAAACATATAATACATCTATCTGTGGCAGCACAGGAGACATTTACGTACAAGTTTCACTTTTGCATCTCAACTGTGGTGCATTCAAAGACCCATGGTTTAAGTCAGAAACAGAGGTGTCGCTAGATTTTAGAGACAGGGGGAGACTTAAAAGGGGATTGCACATTTTTTGAATTGTTCCTGTTGTTTAAAATCATTATGAAAGACAAGAACACATTTAATTTTTTTTAATTTTTAATAGAGATGTCCGATAAATGCGTTAAAATGTAATATCGGAAATTATCGGTATCGTTTGTTTTTTTTATCGGTATCGTTTTTTTAATTTTTTTTTTTTTTATTAAATCAACATAAAAAACACAAGATACACTTACAATTACTGCAGCAACCCAAAAAAATTCCCTCCCCCATTAACACTCATTCACACTCATTCACACAAAAGGGTTGTTTCTTTCTGTTATTAATATTCTGGTTCCTACATTATATATCAATATATATCAATACAGTCTGCAAGGGATACAGTCCATACGCACACATGATTGCGCGTGCTGCTGGTCCACTAATAGTACTAACCTTTAACAGTTCATTTGACTAATTTTCATTAATTACTAGTTTCTATGTAACTGTTTTTATATTGTTTTACTTTCTTTTTTATTCAAGAAAATGTTTTTAATTTATTTATCTTATTTTATTTTATAAAAAATTTTTAAGAGTACCTTATCTTCACCATACCTGGTTGTCCAAATTAGGCATACTAATGTGTTAATTCCACGACTGTATATATCGGTTGATATCAGTATGGTTTGATATCGGTATCGGTAATTAAGGAGTTGGACAATATCGGAATATCGGATATCGGCAAAAAGCCATTATCGGACATCCCTAATTTTTAAAGATTTTAAAGATCATAAAACGCTTGAAAAATGTCACCGTTGCAGCCTTCAAAGCCCTCTAAAAAAAATTCCAAAACCCTCCATCAACATTTTATATACACACTGCAAATAAATATATAATGTAGTAACAGACATGTCCATAAAAATCTGTAATATGTACAATATTTACCTTATTTTGATCATTTTAATCGTTGCCTTAGCGCATTTATTTCCGTTTCCATAGCAGTTCACTTCCGACTTAGACCAGTTGATCTGCCGTTTCTTTTCTTTTCTCCTCTTCTCCCCTATTCCTTGTGGAGGGGGGGGGGGGGCACAGGTCCGGTGGCCATGGATGAAGTGCTGGCTGTCCAGAGTCGGGACCCGGGGTGGACCGCTCGCCTGTGCATCGGCTGGGAACATCTCTGCGCTGCTGACCCGTCTCCGCTCGGGATGGTGTCCTGCTGGCCCCACTATGGACTGGACTCTTACTATTATGTTGGATCCACTATGGACTGGACTCTCACAATATTATGTCAGACCCACTCGACATCCATTGCTTTCGGTCTCCCCTAGAGGGGGGGGGGGGGGGTTACCCACATATGCGGTCCTCTCCAAGGTTTCTCATAGTCATTCACATCGACGTCCCACTGGGGTGAGTTTTTCCTTGCCCTTATGTGGGCTCTGTACCGAGGATGTCGTTGTGGCTTGTGCAGCCCTTTGAGACACTTGTGATTTAGGGCTATATAAATAAACATTGATTGATTGATTGATTGACTTTCGGCAACAAACGTGTGTTTCTACTTCCCGGACATATGGCAGACTTGGTAACAGACAAGGAAGATGACTATTTTTGGACAAATGAGGATTCACAACCTTATATTTGTCATGTCTGTGTGATCATGTTTTGTTTTAGTCATGTTCGATTTTGTTTTTGGACTCTTTGTGCACTTTTGTTTGATTTGTCACCATAGCAACCCATTAGTTTTCACCTGCTCGTCACGCACCTGTTTCACGTTTTGAGTCACGCACCTGTTTTCACTGATCATGTCACTGCTATTTAAGCCAGTCTGTTACTGTTGTTCGTCCTGGTGACTCTTAGCTGCATTGCTTGCAATCTAGAACAAGCCGATTTTTACAAGTTAGAATGAAAAAAAAAAAAAAAGTTGTCTTCTTGTCTCTCATTGTGAACGATAGGCAAAATTCCGCAAAAAGTGTGTTCCCCTTGAACTCCCATGAGATGCAATAATGATATCATAATCATAATAACAATGATGTATTTTTATGATTCATATTGTCCACTGATGCTAATCCTATGTGTATCAACTAATCTCCATTTTACACTCTGAGGATTATTTGACAGATTAATAATCTTAATGACTAAAGTGAATATTTTGGACACTTCACATTGAATTTGTTGGCACTATTTGCAAAAAAATATATAATAAAAAAGTTTTTTTTTTCTAGATTTGTTTTAGATATGTTAATCCCATCTATAATAAGTAGGGCTGTCCGATAATGGCTTTTTGCCGATATCCGATATTCCGATATTGTCCAACTCTTTAATTACCGATACCGATATCAACCGATACCGATATCAACCGATACCGATATCAACCGATATATACAGTCGTGGAATTAACAAATTATTGTGCCTAAATTGGACAACCAGGTATGGTGAAGATAAGGTACTTTTTTTTTTTTAATTAACAAAATAAAATAAGATAAATAAATTAAAAACATTTTCTTGAATAAAAAAGAAAGTAAAACAATATAAAAACAGTTACATAGAAACTAGTAATTAATGAAAATGAGTAAAATGAACTGTTAAAGGTTAGTACTATTAGTGGACCAGCAGCACGCACAATCATGTGTGCTTACGGACTGTATCCCTTGCAGACTGTATTGATATATATTGATATATAATGTAGGAACCAGAATATTAATAACAGAAAGAAACAACCCTTTTGTGTGAATGAGTGTGAATGGGGGAGGGAGGTTTTTTGGGTTGGTGCACTAATTGTAAGTGTATCTTGTGTATTTTATGTTAATTTAATTTTTTTTTAAAACAAATACAAAAAAATACAAAAAACGATACCGATAATAAAAAAACGATACCGATAATTTCCGATATTACATTTTAACGCATTTATCGGCCGATATATCGGACATCTCTAATAATAAGTCATAAACATAATTAAGTGTTTTAAAAAGAATCCATGCAATAATTATGATGTAAGGTGTTCGGAATAAACTATTTTTTAGCGACTTGAATTCTTCTTTCTGTATTTGCACCAGAATTCCTCAGCACCTTATGCAAATTAATTTTTGGTAGTTTTTAATATCTTGCTCACGAACCAACAGAAGAAGAAGAATCATGCACCGCTGTTACATCAAAGGTGTTCCGCGGTGTTAAATGCCGTTTTAATTCATCCACTATGAAGTATCTCACAGTCACGTAGAAGGCACACATTACATCATCTAAGCTCTTTCACTGGCTCTCATCCCCTCTTTTATGCTCTCTTCTCTCCATTCCGTGGAGGTCACTCCTCTCCTGTCTCCATCATGTCACATACGCTCAGCAATGTGCCGCTCCGGCAGCTCGGCTCATTATCGCCCACGCTGGGCCTTTGGAGGTGACGGGCGGCCACGCCTGCGGATGCCAGCATAGGCCTTTGCAAGCCAGCTGTCGGGGCTTTCCTTTCCCCTCAAGTGGGGAGGCTAGGGGTTCCTCTATGCATGGGCTCACCCGACATAAAAAGATAACGGCTGCTAAGTAGAGCTTCTTTCTAGCGACGTTGCCTCTTACATCCTGATTGCCCTTGATTGTCGTTGACTTGATTGCTTCCACACATAAGTGGACTTCAACAGGTCCACTTATTCATCATATCTTGCAATTTAGGATTCTCACCACCCCCTCTCATGCGCATATACAAAGAAGTCTATAGTATTTATGTGTCCGATTTTTTTCACATCACTACATTAGTTTGTGTAAACAAATTCTTCTAACAGCTGCACACAAATAGATGGTAGAAATATGTCAAAACATGCACACCCCGACCGTGTTTCATGTAGGGGTGTCCCCTATATATATATATATGTATATATATATATATATATATATACAGTACAGGCCAAAAGTTTGGACACACCTTCTCATTTCAATGTATTTTCTTTATTTTCATGACTATTTACATCGTAGATTGTCACTGAAGGCATCAAAACTATGACACCTATGAAGTGAAAACAATTTCTGGTGACTACCTCTTGAAGCTCATGCAGAGAATGTCAGGAGTGTGCAAAGCAGTAACCAGAGCAAAGGATGGCTATTTTGAAGAAACTAGAATATAAAACATGTTTTCAGTTATTTCACCTTTTTTTGTTAGGTACATAACTCCACATGTGTTCATTCATAGTTTTGATGCCTTCAGTGACAATCTACAATGTGAATAGTCATGAAAATAAAGAAAACGCATTGAATGAGAAGATGTGTCCAAACTTTTGGCCTGTACTATATATATATATATATATATATATATATATATATATATATATATATATATATATATATATATATATATATATATTAGAGATGTCCGATAATGGCTTTTTTACCTGTATCCGATATTCCGATTTTGTCCAACTCTTAATTACCGATACCGATATCAACCAATACCGATATATACAGTCGTGGAATTAACTATATATAATTAATTATTATGTCTAATTTTGTTGTGATGCCCCGCTGGATGCATTAAGCATTGTAACAAGGTTTTCCAAAATAAATCAACTCAATTTATGGAAAAAAATGCCAACATGGCGCTGCCATATTTATTATTGAAGTCACAAAGTGCTTTTTTTTTTTTTAACATGCCTCAAAACAGCAGCTTGGAATTTGGGACATACTCTCCCTGAGAGAGCATGAGGAGGTTGAGGTGGGCGGGGTTGAGGTGGGTGGACGGAGGGTAGCGAGGGGGGGTGTATATTGTAGCGTCCCGGAAGAGTTAGTGCTGCAAGGGGCTCTGGGTATTTGTCCTGTTGTGTTTATGTTGTGTTACGGTGCGGATGTTCTCCCAAAATGTGTTTGTCATTCTTGTTTGGTGTGGGTTCACAGTGTGGTGCATATTTGTAACAGTGTTAAAGTTGTTTATACGACCACCCTCAGTGTGACCTGTATGGCTGTTGACCAAGTATGCGTGGCATTCACTTGTGTGTGTGAAAAGCCGTAGATATTATGTGACTGGGCCGGCACGTAAAGGCAGTGCCTTTAAGGTTTATTGGTGCTCTGCAGGGGCGTCACTAGCTTTTAAGGACAGGGTGGGCTTAGCCCACAGGAGATGCACAGGACGCGAGCGAAAAAACTTCACAAACGGCTAACAAAGACTAAAAATTATTCATTGTTATTATTATTATTTTAAAAAATGCACGGGACGAAATGAAATGCTCCCCGGGACGATGGCTTTTAACCATTTTTTTTCTTCATTTTACATTTTATATTAAATGTCTTAGTTTTTCCTCCCTCTGAAAATCCTATGAAATGTTTAACAAGCCATCCTATAATAATACAACAGCTATTAATGTAACAATACAATAAAACAAATATATGTAATTTTTTTTTTCATTATTTTAACATTAGGCTAATGTATATTACTTTATATAGATTCTACAAGAGTGATGTGGGCATTTTCTATATGAACAAGTCCAAGGACCGCAAGCAAGGTCGCAGAGAACATGCGGACTGGATTTTGAGTGATGTGGGCATTTTATACATGAACAAGTGGAATGGATTGGATACCGACACACTAAAGGGGCTCTCTACCTTAAAGTACCAATGATTGTTACACACACACTCGGTGTGGTGAAATGTGTCCTCTGCATTTGACCCATCCCCTTGTTCACCCCCTGGGAGGTGAGGGGAGCAGTGGGCAGCTGCGGTGCCGCGCCCGGGAATCATTTTTGGTGATTTACGCTATGAAGTGAGGGGAAACTGAGTGAATAATGACAGGTTATATGATTATTTATTTAAACTCATATTCGGGCCACTTTATAATGAATATGACAGGATATATTTGTAAAAAAAAATTAAATTTAAAAATAAATAAATAAATATAACACCAAATTATTTAGGGGGACTTAAGAATATTTTAGGGGGGCTTGAGCCCCCCTAAAATAGGCCTAACAACGCCAATGGTGCTCTGTACTTCTCCCTACGCCCGTGTACACAGCGGCGATACCGATCATTTCCAATATTACATTTTAAAGCATTTATCGGCCGATAATATCGGCAGTCCGGTGTTATCGGACATCTCCATCCATCCATTTTCTACCGCTTATTCCCTTTTGGGGTCGCGGGGGGCGCTGGAGCCTATCTCAGCTACAATCGGGCGGAAGGCGGTGTACACCCTGGACAAGTCGCCACCTCATCGCAGGGCCATCGGACATCTCATATATATATATATATATATATATATATATATATGTGTGGGGAAAAAAATCACAAGACTATTTCATCTCTACAGGCCTGTTTCATGAGGGGGTTCCCTCAATCATCAGGATCTCCTGATGATTGAGGGAACCCCCCTCATGAAACAGGCCTGTAGAGATGAAATAGTCTAGTGATTTTTTTTCCCACACATACATATATTGCGCTCTACTACGGTATCGAGCACTATTTTTTGGATAACCTTAATAAGACATATATATATATATATATATATATATATTCCGAGCACGATGATGTCACGTTATGGATGGGAAAATGCATTTTTAGACAATATTATTTGTCTTAGCAACTAGAAGACACTGAGAGTAACAAGCGGTAGAACATGGATTAGAAAGGACAAATAAATAAATAAAAATATATAAATATTTTATTTTTTTATTTTATTTTATTTTTAACTTGGGCCGTATTTTGCATGAATTCCAATACATTTTGAAGCAATGCATATATGCACACAATTACTGTATAAACAACAAAATGTCAGTCAAAAGAATTAAAAATAAAATACTGACCTTCTCCTGGTACTGCCGCCGCGAGGAGTCCAGCGACTGGATGAGGGCGGTGGCGTGGCCTACAAACATGGCGTAGCAGGTGGCGCCCACGATCATGCTGAGGATGGTCAGCCACACGTCCGTCATGCCCACCGGAGGGTACATACCGTAGCCGATGCACAGCATGTGGCTCATGGCTTTGAAGAGCGCGTAAGAGTACTGCTGTCCCCACGTGTCGTTCTGCGGAGGGAACACAGAGGCAGATGAAGTCGGGTGGTAATTGCCGCCGTTCACCCTTCTTGAAGGTGGCACGTTGAAAAGTCTCACAATGGAGCTTAGGAGACAAGGCAATGGCAGATGGGTAGGGTGCGAAGTCTCACTGTGCAAACACGGCGAACAGATATTTTGGGTCGGAGCCCAAAAGACGTAGGCCTGAGAACAGGCGAATGTGGCGTGACACACGGGAGAGGCTTGCCGTGCGTTCGCATGAAAGTAGGTCAGCCATTTGGAAAGATGCGATTTCTCGCCGGGTTTTCTCATTTGTAGATAAATGGCCCCCACCTACCCCCCCTTTAGATCCCATAGTGGTAGTTCACGGCCAATCAATAGAAAGTCTCTCCTGGGGGTTGACATGTCCAAATTGCTTTCAAACTAATTTCCACAGCCGAAAAAAAAAAAAAGCTTGAAAGATAGCCATTTTATTAGAGTCACTCTTCAAAAAAGGTAAGGAGTGATGACCCCAAGCAATAATGGGGGCACTACTGTAAAAGGAGACTAAAAAAACAAAACTTTTAATGAGGACTAAACCAACTATGTGTCAATTAATGCAAAGCAGCAGGTAATGGAGGACAAAAGACGAGGAACTCTCTATTAGTACCTGCGGCAGGCTGCAGTGGAAAGCGGAAGATATATTTGTTATTCCGTCACACTGCGACGCATTCTTCTAGTTAATGCAATTAATTAGACGGCATTTAGTGTGTGGAACAAAACAAAGTGCAGCCGGATGAGAGGCTTTGTTTCTCTCACAGGATTTAAAGTGCATGTTTTTAGAGCTCAGCTCACGGCCATCTGAAGGAAAGACGAAAGATGTAGAAGGAGGTATGTCGCTGAATAAGACCGGAATATTGGAAACTCCCAACCCACATCTGCGGTCCTCTCCAAGGTTTCTCATTGTCATCCCATTGGGTTGAGTTTTTCCTTGCCCTGATGTGGGATCTGAACAGAGGATGTCGTTGTTGCTTGTGCAGCCCTTTGAGACACTTGGGCTGTATAAATAAACATTGATTGATTGATTCACAATATTATGTCAGAGCCACTCGACATCCATTGCATTCGGTCTCCCCTAGGGGGGTCCTCTCCAAGGTTTCTCATAGTCATTCACATCGACGTCCCACAGGGGTGAGTTTTTCCTTACCCTTATGTGGGCTCTGTACCGAGGATGTCGTTGTGGCATGTGCAGCCCTTTGAGACACTTGTGATTTCGGGTTGTATAAATAAACATTGATTGATTGAATGATTGATTGATGTTAAAAGAGAAAGCAAGCAGATATTAACAGTAAATGAACAAGGAGATTAATAATTAATTTTCTACCACTTTGACAAAACAATAGAATGGAAAATGACACAATATGTTACTGCATATGCAGTGTTGGGACTAACGTGTTACTGTAACGCCGTTAGTTTCGGCGGTAACTAGTAATCAAACGCGTTATTTTTTATATTCAGTAACTCAGTTACCGTTACTACATGATGCGTTACTGCGTTATTTGACGTTACTTTTTATGTAGTATCGGCTAGAAACAGAAGATCTGAGTGTGTTTTAATGCAGCGAAGCAATGACATGCTTCTGATTCTTCCTCTGCGCTCTCTGTGTGTGTGTGTGGGTGTGGGGAGGGGAGGGGAGGCGAGGGGAGGGGGGTGCGCAATACAACGTAAACCGTTGGCCAACCAAAAAGTAACCACAGAACAATATACGACTATACGGTATAGTGTTCTGTGGTTACTTTTTGGTTGGCCAAGCGGACGTGACGACAGGCTGTCCTCACTCAGATCCGCACGGACCGGGAGGGGGCGTGCCTTAAGTCCGGCTGGAAATCGAGAGAAATTTGGAGAATGGTTGTCCCAGGGAGAGGCACTGAAATTCGGGAGGGTTGGCAGGTATGAGATATTCTCACTTCTTTTCTTTTGTCAAGCACAAAGAAAATACAATTTTAGCTAAATGTAAGTTGTGTCTTGGATCAAAGATCCCGTCTACTGCCCAAAACAACAATTCAAATCTGCCTGGTTAGGCTTCGTGTATGTCACGTGTGCCTTCCTTAGGTGAAGCCAGGTTTACAGCTATGTTGTTGATTGATTGATTGATTGAGACTTTTATTAGTAGATTGCACAGTACAGTACACATTCCGTACAATTGACCACTAAATGGTAACACCCCAATAAGTTTTTCAACTTGTTTAAGTCGGGGTGCACTTAAATTGATTCATGATACAGATATATACTATCAAATATATACTAACATCATAATACAGTCATCACACAAGATAATCATCAGAGTAGATACATTGAATTATTTACATTATTTACAATCCTGGGTGTGGGATATGGGGGGACGGGGGGGTTAGGTTTGGTTGGTATCAACACTTCAGTCATCTACAATTGCATCATCAGAGAAATGGACATTGAAACAGTGTAGGACTGACTTGGTAGGATATGTACAGCAAGTAGTGGACACAGAGAGAGAGATCAGAAATTATAAGAAAAAGTGTCTACATTTGATTATTTACAATCCGAAGAGGTATTATGTGGAAGGGAGGGTGTTAGTTTAGGGTTGTAGTTGCCTGGAGGTGTTCTTTTAGTGCGGTTTTGAAGGAGGATAGAGATACCCTTTCTTTTACACCTGTTGGGAGTGCATTCCATATTGATGTGGCATAGAAAGAGAATGAGTTAAGACCTTTGTTAGTTCGGAATCTGGGTTTAACGTGTTTAGTGTTAGTGTTATTATGCTGTTTGTTACTTATGTATGTTATGTTGCAGCTATTTAAAATAGTTTTGTCAATTTGTTCTGGCCTGAAATAAATTGGCCCTTTGAAACATATCTTTGTCTTTGTGTGTTGTATGTAGAGCACATTGCTTAGCAGAGTTCAGTGATGTAAATGCATGTCAAGTTGATCAACAGATTGTATTATTCTCCAGTGCAATAACAGTACTGACATGAAGGTTAAAAGAGCATTAATGGGAGCTTTAAAAAAAAAAAAAGTAGAAGAAGTAACTAAATAGTTACTTTTCACAGTAACGCATTACTTTTTGGTGTAAGTAACTGAGTTAGTAACTGAGTTACTTTTGAAATAAAGTAACTGTAACTAGTTACTGGTTTTCAGTAACTAACCCAACACTGTGCATATGTCAGCAGACTAAATTAAGAGCATTTGTTTGTTTACTTACTACTAAAAGATGTAGTATGTTCACTATTTTATTTAAGGACAAACTTGCAATAAGAAACATGTGTTTCATGTACCCTAAGATTTTTTTGTTAAAATAAAGCCAATAATGCAATTTTTTGTGATCCCCTTTATTTAGGAAAATATTAAAAAGTATCGAAATGATTTTGGTACCAGTACCAAAATATTGGTATCAGGACAACACTATTACATATAATTATTTTGATGGTTGTCCGTGCGGTCAAACTAGACATTTTAGCAGGGTATTGCCAACAATCTGTCCCGACTCACGACAAAAATATTGCTGCATAAACGTTAGAATAATTTTATCTAAGTTATCACAAAAACTTTGTGTTGAAATGAGTTCCCGGCGAGAAGACCAAAAACATGTCTTTGAACTTACCAAGAAGAAGGCTTGTAAAACTCCACTGTGTAGGATGGAAAGCAACATGAAGGTGTTTTGTTTCTTTCATGCATTGTAATCAACAGAAAGATATTGTCGTGACCCAAGAACTACAAAGCGGAGAGGAAGCAGGGCCTGACTCCCCTCCAGGCACCGCTTTTTTGAACCTTTTTACGAACCTCTTTTTGAACTCTTTTGCGACCTCTTTTTGAACTCTTTTGCGACCTCTTTTTTTAACTCTTTTACGACCTCTTTTTTGAACCGCCTTTTTTTTTTTTTTTAACTGTTTTGTAATCAAAGGTGATGACTGTTTACGACCCCGTCCCTTTGGAAGCAGCTGGTCAGGGAAGGTCCAAATAAAAGGAGGAGGTGTGCAATCTTTTGGCAAAACGTCAGGGGCGTCACTAGCTTTTAAGGACATGCGGGCTTAGCCCCCAGGAGATGCACAGGATGCGAGCAAACGTAGGGCACGAGCACAAAACTTCACAAACGGCTAACAAAGACTTAGAAATGATTCATTGTTATTATTATTATTTCAGTCGGTTTATTTTCAATCTGTGTTCAGTACAACAACAAACATGAGTTTGCACAGTGACATTTTGTTTACAGCATCAACAAGAAACAATTACTTGCATGATGATTATTATTATTATCTACTGATGATAGTCATATGTGAATGAGCTCAGCTCCTGTTCTCCTCCATGTGTAAAGTGAGAAACACAGCTGATGCTCCAGAAGGAAGTAACCCCAAAGATAGCAAATGGTAAAAAAGAGTGCACATTTAACTTTATAAATAATCAGGACCTTAATGATGCATTTCAGGCTAACTAGCTAACTAAGTAGCAGCATTGTTTTAGAGCGGGAATGTCAACTTTTTGTCAAACACAGACCTGGTGTAAAGTGGAGCTAATACATTTTACTACAAGCAGTGATGAATACTTACTTTCTTGAAAAAGTTTCTTATGTCCATTTTGCATCCGTTCACGTTCTTGTTCTGCAGTGCTGTGTGCTAATGTGCTTCGTACACCTGCAGGACCGCAAGCAAGGTCGCGGAGAAAATGCGGACTAGATTTTGAGTGATGTAGGCATTTTCTATATGAGCAAGTCCAAGGACCGCAAGCAAGGTCGCATAGAAAATGCGGACTGGATTTTGAGTGATGTGGGCATTTTCTATATGAACAAGTGGAATGGATTGGATACCGACACACTAAAGGGGCTCTTTACCTTACGCTATGAAGTGAGGGGAAACTGAGTGAATAATGACAGGTTATATTATTATTTATTTAAACTCATATTCGGGCCACTTTATAATGAATATGTCGGCATGTATTTGTAAAAAAAAAAAATATATATATATATAACACCAGATTATTTAGGGGGGCTTAAGAATATTTTAGGGGGGCTTGAGCCCTCCTAAAATAGGCCTAACAACGCCAATGCATAGCGTAATGACTCTGTAAAAGGGTACAGATGTAGACGTTTCTCCTCACTGAACCACATTGAATTCTGTCTCTGTTTGATTCTTTGCTTCTTGTCCTGTTTAATAGATGTCATCAGTGTTTGAACCTGGCAATAACTTTACAAATACATTTGGCTAATCGACATCAGTAAAATGTGGCATAATTACTTAGTAAACCAACTTGCAAGAAGCATAACCAAGAGAAACCTACAGCGTACGACTCGTCGATTGCTATTTGAAGTTAGGATTCGGATTCGGCTGCGTATCTGGCAACCTCAGTCATGGAGAGTGGGAGGGGACTACATAATTTTAGTACCATTTCTGGCCACATTGCTACATGTGGCACCTTTAACACGACACAATTCAACTTTTTAGACAATGAGCATTGATGGTCACGTTAGAACTGATTTGAAATAGATTCTTCCAAGCTATTTGTCAGGATTTGGGGTGGAAAAAAAGCTTGAACCAGGAGGTGTCTTGGAGTCAAAAGGTTGCCGGTCGGATTTCCCCCAATTTCACCAGATGCTGCCGTACCTGCACGTGCACACCCCTGCGCAAAACAGGTAAGGGAGGCTAAAATTAGCTAAACTGTGGAACGTCTCAAGGGACGGCGGTTGGCAACATCTGTCGTTTCTCGTGATGGAAGGCGAGGCGTAGGAAACACAAGCGAGAGCTCGGCATGTCAGCGAGGCACTGAGGCATGATGAACCAAATACATCATACCTTGAGCGATGTAACTACTCATGTGACATCTGTTCTGCACGCACAGCTGACTGGAAGCTGTACATCCCGCTGAAAAGTGTGGCCCGTTGTAATGTTTTCACAGCATTGATTCCCTTGGATTACTTGAATTATTCAGTCTGTGCTGTTCAGTGTCAGACTGTAACAAGTGCAGTCGGAGGAGGGAGACCTTTAGTCATGGCCTATACAATTTTCACACCTGCCTAATCTAAGGGTTTGATTATAATCTAGGACAGTAGGCAGCTGTGAAAAATATAATGTTAGTGCCCTATCTACGTAAGTAAGGTGCATGTGAACCTCTGTTCAATTTTAGCGAAAAAACACCATTGATAAGGCTGGGCGTTGTTTGAATTTGAACGGTTCCGGTTCCGATTCTTAAATAACTTCAGTTCAGTTCAGTGTCAGTTTATTTCGAACATGCATACGATACAATGTAGTGCATCACGTATTTCCAGTTGTTTCATTACAGCAGGTCCGAAAACTAGTAGGAAGAAGCTAAGCTTATTTAATCCTACCCCTTTTCAGACCATAGCAGTTTTATCCTATTTCCTTGTTCTCTGTAACAGAACAGTGAACAAATAAATAATAAATAAATAATATACCATAGGATCTAACCAAGTATTAAATACATAAATAATCAAGATGTTCATTGTAATTCTTGTTCTGTGTACTTCGTGAACACTTGTAGTTTGAACAGTCTCTTAAACTGAATCATATTGGTGCTTTGTTGGATTTCTTTGGTTACTCCAGTCCATAATTTAATTCCACATACTGATATGCTAAAAGCTTTAAGTGTTGTACGAGCATACAAATGTTTTAAATTAGATGTTCCTCTATTGTTATATTTCTCCTCTTTTGTTGAGAAGAATTGTTGTACATTCTTGGGTAGCAGGTTATAGTTTGCTATGTACATCATTTTAGCTGTTTGCAAATGCACCAAATCGTTGAATTTCAATAATTGTGATTTAATAAATGTGTTTGTATGTTCTCTATATCCAACATTATGTAATATTCTAACTGATCTTTTTTGTAACACAGTCAGTGAATGAAGCGCACTTTTGTAGTTGTTTCCCCATATTTCTACACAATAACTCAAATATGGAAACACTAGTGAGCAGTAGAGAATATGAAGTGATTTTTGGTCCACAACATGTTTTGCTTTATTCATTATTGATGTGTTTCTTACCTTGTGTTGTATATTTTTACATGAGGTTTCCAATTCATTTTATCATCTATTATTACACCCAAAAATGTGTTTTCTTTTACCCTTTCAATATTTACTCCGTCTATCTGTATCTGTGTTTGACTTTCCCTTCTACTGTTACCAAATAGCATTATTTTAGTTTTACTGACATTCAAAGATCTCTGTTTTTGTCAAACCATCTTTTTAGTTTGTTTATTTCTTCTGTTATTATTTCTATTAGCTTTTGTGTGTTCTCTCCTAAACAAAACACAGTTGTGTCATCTGCAAATAATACTAACTTTAAGTCCTTTGTAACTTTACAAATGTCGTTTGTATAGAGATTGAACAATTTTGGGGTTATCATAATGGTTTGCATGAAATACGAATAAGAAACAACTTACCGTATTTTTCGGAGTATAAGTCGCACCGAAGTATAAGTCGCACCTGCCGAAAATGCATAATAAAGAAGGAAAAAAAAACATATATAAATCGCACTGGAGCCCGGCCAAACTATGAAAAAAACTGCGACTTATAGTCCGAAAAATACGGTATATATATTTGAATTCCTTACCTGCTAACCTAACCAAGAAAATATTTGTCTGATTGACAAAAAAAAAAGAAGCTCCAGTTAAAATTAGAAATTATTATGTATATACTTACCTTTTCAGACTTCTGGAAACTGTTCGTGTTCTGCTTTTTTGTTGTTGTTTGGCGACCAATTATTTTTCGTTGGTGACGGTGATGTTTCCTTTGTTGTTGGCGGTTAATAATTCTTCGTTTTTTGGTGGTAATTTCTCCTTGGTTGTTTGGCGGCTATTTTTGGGGGTTTTCAGCGGCTAATTCTTCTTTTGGCAGGAAGGTTATTTCTTCTTCATTGTTTCTATTTGTTTACGGCTATTTGTCTTTTGTTCGGCAGCTATTTCTTATTTTTTTAGTGGGTGCTATTTCCTTTTCATGCAGCATAATAAAGTGCAGCTGTGGAAAGGGTGTGTGATCAGCGCGCTTTTAGGAGTAAAGGTCACCGCCTCTGTCCGTGGTCCTGAAAACAGAGCGCCATCAGACGGGGGCGTGGCATGTGCTGACGGCGAGACACAGCTGGCAGATGATTAGATTGCGCAGGTGGTACGTGTTAATCTAATCATCTGTTGTCTTTAACAGTGAGCGGCCAGGTGCAGGAGGAGGGGGAGGACTGGTGAGACTGAAAAGTCTGGACAAACATTTGAGTGAAAACTGGAAAAAATATTAAACCTTTGTTTAACCCTGCACAACTGGCTTCCAGAGTGTATATCCGTGAGTCTGTGAGTACGCAAAGCTTACAGCAGCATACTGATATTACGTTCAGTGGTTAAGGATTCTTCTTCCTTCTACCTTTGTAACACCAACACTTGTCGAGTTACAACGGATTACCACCTGAAGTGATTACATTTAGGGAAAAAATACACATCTGAACATGTTTAAAATGGGATTTTCCATGTCGTATTTATATTGCTGCCAAACACCTAAATCTCAAAGCTGGTTTAAATTTCTGAAAATGCAGCTCCAGTCCTTGCATATAAATAGTAGATTTGTTCAAATACAATATAATTGTACACACATTAGCCCCCATTGTTAATGATCAAAATATTTGTTATTATTTTTTTTGTTTGTTTAAAATCATGCATGATTGTAGACTCTAAATTGTCAATAGGTGTGGTTGCTTGTCTACTTTATATGTGCTTTCTGATATGCTGGTGATCAGTCCAAGGCCTATATCCAGCCTATTGCCCTCAAAGTCTCCAGCTCACTCCTGACTTTGAACCGGATAAGTATTCAAAAATGAATGAAAAACACAATTTAGACATAACACATCCCATAACAGTTTCTCCAAAATAAGCTTTTCTAATTTTTTTAAATCCACATAGCCCAGGGGTCAGCAACCGAAAATGTTGAAAGAGCCATATTGGACCAAACAAATTCGAAATAAAAATCTGTCTGGAGCCGCAAAAAATGTAAAGCCTTATATAAGTGTTATGATGAAGGCAACACATAATGTAAGTGTCTATATTAGCTATATTAAACTATTATCAAAATGAAAATGTTATACTCCCTCGTCCCAGGAAGAATGCTTTGCGGAAATATTTTATTTACTTTATCGCTCTGGAATAACCTGCCTCGAATTCTCACCGGCATTGAAAGTAAACAGATTTTTAAAAAGAGAGTAATATTTTATCTGAGTCTTTAAATTAGTCTGCTAGTTGATGATTTGTTTGGTTTTATATTGTGTAGTTATATTTATATGGTAATTATTATTCTGTGACTGTAAATTGTTTGCTTGTTTTCTTATTGATGCTTTTATTTTATTTTATTTATTTTTTTTTCTGTATTGTGTAGTTATAATTATATGCTTTTACTTGTAATTGTATTGACTTGTGGACCCCAGGAAGACGAGTGGGTTGTTGAGGCAACCAGCTAATGGGGATCCTTAATAAAAAATCAAATCAAATCAGACTATGTGTCGCAGGCTGATGCAAATCTTCGTTGACAGAAATGTTGAAATGTAATATTTATTCTACACATTTTTACAACATTGGAAAACATTACTAAAACGTAGGCTTTTCAGAGGTTGTGATAACTCCTGGAAATACTGGCTTAGAATGGCCAAAGATAAAGATGTTAAAAGTTAAAAAACGAATGTACCACTGATAATCACACTCACACACTAGGTGTGGTGAAATTACCCTCTGCATTTGACCCACCCACTTGCTCCACCCCCTGGGAGGTGAGGGGAGCAGTGAGCAGCAGCAGTGGCTGCGCTCGGGAATCATTTTGGTGATATAACCCCCAATTCCAACCCTTGATGCTTGACCCATTACCTCTCATTTTCATAGTCTTTGGTATGACTCGGCCGGGGTTTGAACTCACAACCTACCGATCACAGGGCAGACACTCTATCCACAAGGCTACTGAGCAGGCCTGTGTGTGTTCAAGTTGAAGGAAACGGAAACTACAAATAAAATGACCTCAAATATACCTCATATACGAGGCATAATGATGCATAATGTACATACAGCGAGCATAACTAGCATGTCAGCATCGATTGGCTTGCAGTCATGCAGTGACCAAACATGTCTGATTAGCACTCCACACGAGTCAATAACATCAACAAAGCTCACCTTTGTGGATTCACGCACAGCATAAAACATTTGATGGACAAATAGAGACAAAGATGGAGTGGCGTAAAACACGTCGTTCTGTGGCAGCATCAAGGAAAGTTGTACATGTGAACAAACTACGGTGCGTTCAAGGACTTCCGAAATTAGGACAAAATGGCCCCTGCCAAGTACTCTCATCAGTGAAGCATGTTTAAGATAAACAGTGGGATTTCTAATAGAGATGTCCGATAATTAAATGCTTTAAAATGTAATACCGGAAATTATCGGTATCGTTTTTTTTATTATCGTTTTTTTTTTTTTTTTTTTTTTTTTTTTTTTTAATCAACATAAAAAACACAAGATACACTTACAATTAGTGCACCAACCCAAAAAACCTTTCTCCCCCATTTACACTCATTCACAAAAAAGCGTTGTTTCTTTCTGTTATTAATATTCTGGTTCCTACATTATAAGTCAATATATATCAATACAGTCTGCAAGGGATACAGTCCGTAAGCACACATGATTGTGCGTGCTGCTGGTCCACTAATAGTACATTTTCATCAATTACTAGTTTCTATGTAACTGTTTTTATATTGTTTTACTTTCTTTTTTATTCAAGAAAATGTTTTTAATTTATCTATCTTATTTTATTTTATTTTATTTTATTTTTTTAAAAAGGACCTTATCTTCACCATACCTGGTTGTCCAAATTAGGCATAATAATGTGTTAATTCCACGACTGTATACATCGGTATCGGTTGATATCGGTATCGGTAATTAAAGAGTTGGACAATATCGGAATATCGGATATCGGCAAAAAGCCATTATCGGACATCCCTAATTTCTAACAATTAGGAAGGTTTGTGTCATGTGTGTCTTCCTACAGAAACCATATTAAAACCAAAAAATAATTTTTTTCCCTCATCTATTTCCATTTTTACACATTTTTGAAAAATCTCAAGGGAGCCACTAATGCGATTGCAATCAGTTTTAAGGGCTGTCTACTGGGTCGAAACCAATAAGCCTATTCAATGTGTGCGGCCTTTGTTCTAGCAACTTTTTAGATCCCCAGTGATGAGTAACAGACAGCACACAATCACCCCAACGTTGCCCTATTGATGCAGACCTCAGTGCTTATATTGATAAGCCATCAGTTAGGTAGGCACTCTCCTCAGTAGCATTCTTCGAGGTTAAATATACAGAGATTTATTGGGATGTTCCGGCGAGGGGAATGGCGCTCTCAGTGATGTCCGATCAATCGGCGGGTGATGGCTTCAGGTTTCAGGAGCGTGGGCGATAAAACACGGTGGCGCTTCAGTGACATGCTAAAGCAACGCGAGGCCACGAGCTGCACGGCTGATTTAGTGGCATGTCGGCTGGGATGAGGCCTGCCTCTATAAGGGGACACATGTTGGACGCTATTATGAGGTAGGCTCCGACATAACAATGCAGCTGAATGAACGCACGGCTTGAGAATGGAGATGTCAATATGTCTACTCGCATTAGATAAGGAGCGTCTCCACAGCCATTCAATGCCTCTCGCATTTCACAAAGGGGAATACAGCGGGAAATGGCCCAACACATAATGTCAGTCTCATCATTATCATCATCGTCATCATCATCATAACTATAACATGCAAAATGTTGAAATAAAGTGATGTCGCTGAGCCACAATACTACACAAACAAATGAAAGAGGGACTAAAAAGCTGGCTTAGATAGTATTACTTATATAATAGTATATATTACCATTGTATATTAGATAGTATTCAAATATGTCTCCTAGTTAATTTTCCTGAGGGAACTCTCCTGAAGGAATCAATAAAGTACTATCTATCTATCTATCTATCTATCTATCTATCTATCTAGTCACTATACCAAGTTAGGGGACAACCTCAAAGCAATCTGATAAGACATATAGTAAATGTGGCAAAAGATCATAATTTTTTGTAAGTACTAATAAGATTAATTATTATTATTATTACTATTTACTGGTATTATTATTATTATTATTATTATTATTATTTTTATCATTATTGTCATTAATTCATTATTTATTTTATTTAATTAATTTTAAATACAATTACGATTCAATTAAATCTAAACATTGGGCTACAAATAATAATAATAATAATAATAATAATAATAATAATAATAATAATAATAATGAAAATAATAATAATAATGATAATAATAACAGCAGTGCCTTCTGCCCATGGTGTTTTTTATTAGGTAAAAATGAAAAATCATGAATATGAGTAACATTTCTTAATGTTTTCAATTATTATTATTATTATTATTATTATTATTATTATTATTATTATTATTATTATTATTATCATTATTATTATTATTGTCTTTATTTTCAACAAATACATTTTATTATTTATATTTTTTAATATTAGTATTATTAAATTAATTAATTGAAATTAAAATTAAACATAATACTATTACTTCTACTAGCACAATAACAACTACTACTATGATACTTTTCTATGGACTCATTGTATATTTATTGTTCTATTGATCAAGTCCTGGTATTTTAGCTACAACAATGCATTGTATGTTGTTATATTATTGATTAAGGATTGCATATTTTTTTGTATATTTATTATACATATTGGCGCTGTGCAGGGCCGTAACTACGATTTGAAAAATACCACGGTCCAACAGTGGTGGGTCAAGAGGAGCCTTGAAGGCTGAAATCATATGTGTCTCAGCACCATAGAAATAATATTACCTTGAGCACCATGAAACATTTCAAGAATAACAAAAGCTTTCCATTTGAGGTGGAACTATCACATGTTACATTATCTAACATGTTTGACAATCATCATTATTTTCTAACCGTCCACTTTTTTATTAATATGCTGAAGCTTTGCGTAATAGACAATTTGAATACCATTAAAACATAAATTTAAGACCATTACATAGTTTCAACTATGACCTGGGATCAAACCTACGAACTCCTGTTTAGCAACTAGGTATCAATGACTTGCGCCACGAAAGCTACCGGAAGTGACCATGACCTCTGTGTCCTCAATGGTAGTTACGGCCATGGCGCTGTGTTGCCTGGTGTTTTTATAGGCATTTTTCCACCGCAGGAACCTTTACAGGAACTTTCCATTCACCCTGGTGAATGAAATACCCCCTGTACGTTCACACCAAAAACTACCCAGGTATATAAAGTTCTACAGGAACTAATTAAGTTCTTAGTAGCAAGCTGGGATTTTGCCAAGTCCCTTAGGAACTTAAGAGGGGCAGGCTGTGTTGTCGAACACTGATTGGTTGAAAACAATTGGGCCATTTCCAAAACTTTGTATTCTAAATTCCAGCTGCCATTACAGTTTACAAGGACAACTTGTTTATTTCTTATTGTTTGTTTGTTTCTATTACAAGATATCTGACAATGGAGAGAAAGAAGAACGAAAGGAACTTTCGACTTCCAGGAACTTTTGTGTGCTGAAGAATGCTGATCTTGCAGTGTTTTTACTCGGCTGTAGTCTTCAAACTAGTATGTAGTTTAAAGGAGCCATACATAAGAATTGCATGTCAAAACATCATTAAATGGCCCTGATATGTCAAAAGGCATTAATAGATCATGTTATTTTCCAACACCTTTATAAGTGATAACAGTAGTTTAGCCGGGATATGCTCATTTCAAAATTAAATTTACAGCCCTGAAATCTTGTTATTGTTTTCATTTGATGTCCCGCCCTCTACCGTTTGACCAATTAGAAAGTCCGTGAGTGGGTCACATCCAGGTTGCCAGTTACGCACCGCCATCTACATCTGGCTACTGCCACTGGTAAAGTTACTAAACATGTCACAACTAACTAAATCTAAAAGGCTTCATTACGATTCTCAACTTATTCACGACAAAGCCAGGAACAAAAACAGGATTTGTATCGGGGATGCCTTTGAAAGATGGAGATGATTGAAGGCGGAGAAGATTTTTTTCATCTGACGCCAAACTTGATAATTTCCTCCTTGATAGGTAAGTAAGGCATTTACTTTTTCTTATTACTTGTAGTAAACGGAAATTGACATTTTGTATACAAACTATATTGTCCACAGTCTATAATCTTGTGCAAACAAAGCCCGGTCAATGGGAGCATACGTACAGGGGAAATATATGCCCATTAGCCTGTATGTCGATGTGTATTCCAACTGACAGGGCACCATATATTTTCGACAAATACAACCTACCTGGATATGGGTAGTGTCAGTGCCTATTGTGTTCTCAATATGCTGACACGCTGAGGAAATGGGTTCCAACATTAGCACGGCAGTCGTGGCAAAGTGAAACGTATGGGGAAAGTCAAATCACATGATAAAAGAATTCCTCATTCGTGCATACTATGGACTACATGTATCAAGTTATATGGCAATCTGAAATGTTTGAAACAGTAGCCTATAGGCAAACCTCGGTAACATGTCTCCTCTTTAGTTTTGGGCGTACATTAGGCTGCTAAGCATGCTCTACTTATTTTCACCAGTATAACCATTGCTAGCATTGGTAGTAGTTTGTTTTAGTCTTTCTGATAGTACTGACAATAACCATATGTCACTCATTCAGCGTAGGACTCGTCGCTTTCCATTTGAAGTTCCTGGGAGAAGCCCAGTCGATCTAACTAGATTCGGCTGCGTATCTGGCAACCTCAATCAGAGAAAGGGGGAGGGGACTACAGAATTTTGACCGTGATTGCAGTACCATTTATGGCCAGATTCTTACATATGGCTCCTGTAATGTCTTTTAGTCATTTTTACAAGCTTCATTTCAATAGACGTAGCTACAAGAAGAGGAACAACTCTTTTAAATGTATTTACGGAACAATATAAAGTATTCAGCCGGACTTCTAAGCGGCGACTCGAGCTGCTCACCGGGACCCCGATACTTTGTTGTTTGAGGATATTTGTGCAATAGAGGAGGCATTAAACACGTGTAATGAAGGTAAATCACATCGAATATTCACTATTTACATTGTTACATGCTGTAAACGTAGTCAGTGACACATCATTGTTGTTTTTAGTGTAACAGGTCAAAGCGTGACTTTTTAATGTGAAACCTAATACACTTTGTTTTTAAATCCTATTATTTTGCATCTTATTGCTTTGTTTACCATTTAATTACACTTTAGTTAAATAAATATGACCTATTATTATAATTTTATATACAGTACAGGCCAAACGTTTGGACACACCTTCTCATTTCAATGTGTTTTCTTTATTTTAATGACTGTTTACATTGTAGATTGTCATTGAAGGCATCAAAACTATGAATGAACACATGGGAAGTAATGTACTTCACAAAAAAGGTGAAATAACTGAAAACATGTTTTAAATTAAATTTTCTTCAAAATAGCCACCCTTTGCTCTGATTACTGCTTTGCACACTCTTGGCATTCTCTCGATGAGCTTCATGAGGTAGTCACCTGAAATGGTTTTCACTTCACAGGTGTCATAGTTTTGATGCCTTTAGTGACAATCTACAATGTAAATAGTCATGAAAATAAAGAAAACACATTGAAATGAGAAGGTGTGTCCAAACTTTTGGCCTGTACTGTACAATATATCAGTGTAGAAATATACTAAACCACTCCTCCATACATTATCAGCCTGATTTGTATAAATTACCCTGAACTGTGAAAAGTGGTAGAGCACAAACCATACACTTCGAAAGGAACCTTTAGTTCCAGAATTTAAAGGTTCCAGGAAATTCATGTTCCTGTACTTTTGGTGATAAAGGACCTATTGTGTGTAATTGGTGTTTGTTAATGTGCCTTTTTGAAGTTCCCAACAAATACATTAAGCACTTAAATTATAATGAAGGAATTATGACAACTAATACTACTATAATTGCGTTTTTTGTTCATACCTTTTTTGCATTAAAGGGGAACATTATCACAATTTCAGAAGGGTTAAAACCATTAAAAATCAGCTCCCAGTGGCTTATTTTATTTTTAAAAGTTTTTTTCAAAATTTTACCCATCACGCAATATCCCTAAAAAAAGCTTCAAAGTGCCTGATTTTAACCATCGTTATATACACCCGTCCATTTTCCTGTGACGTCACACAGTGATGCCAATACAAACAAACATGGCAGGTAGAACAGCAAGGTATAGCGACATTAGCTCGGATTCAGACTCGGATTTCAGCGGCTTAAGCGATTCAACAGATTACGCATGTATTGAAACGGATGGTTGTAGTGTGGAGGCAGGTAGCGAAAACGAAATTGAAGAAGAAACTGAAGCTATTGAGCCTTATCGGTTTGAACCGTATGCAAGCGAAACCGACACGACAGCCAGCGACACGGGAGAAAGCGAGGACGAATTCGGCGATCGCCTTCTAACCAACGATTGGTATGTGTTTGTTTGGCATTAAAGGAAACTAACAACTATGAACTAGGTTTACAGCATATTAAATACATTTGGCAACAACATGCACTTTGAGAGTGCAGACAGCCCATTTCAGGCGCGCTAAGAACATATATTTTTCCATGATTTTAGCACTCAGGTTAGCCATACCTAAATAGACACAAAATCCTGCATTACACAAGACTACCCGAATGTACTCGAATGATTGAAAAAAATAAATGTTTTTAAGCTAAATTATTGGTAAACACAGTTTATGTATAATAATTTATGTAAAACCGCGAGTAATGAATAAAGTTTTCATCAATTAATATATTCTGTAGACATACCCTCATCCGCTATCTTTTCCTGAAAGCTGATCTGTCCAGTTTTGGAGTTGATGTCAGCAGGCCAGGGAAGTTAGGGTCGATATTCTTCTCTTGATCATCTTCGGTGGCATAAGGGACGGTTGCCATCTCTGTCGTAGCATAGCTTTCGTCGGTAAAGTGTGCGGAACAAACGACTGACCATTTCGTCGGCTTTCCCCACACCCTCGTATTTTGAACAAATTTCGTCCAATTTCTTGCCACTTTCGCATTTTTGGGCCACTGGTGCAACTTGAATCCGTCCCTGTTCGTGTTGTTACACGCTCCGACAACACACCGAGGAAAGTGAGAAAATGGCGGATTGCTTCCCCATGTGACGTCATCGCTCCGAGAGCGAATAATAGAAAGGGGTTTAATTCGCCAAAATTCACCCATTTAGAGTTCGGAAATCGGTTAAAAATATATGGGTTTTTGTCTGCAACATCAAGGTATATATTGACGCTTACATAGGTCTGGTGATAATGTTCCCATTTAAAATCAAAATCATAGATAATGCTACGTGTACATGCATATGACACTGCGCAGAATTCAGGATTGTAGGAAATGGATGATAAAAAATAATAAGTAATAAGTATACCAGCAATACAACCCTGAAATATGTATTTATATGTGAGCACATTTAGCTGACAATTATATTAATTTGAGCTCTAATATGACAGATACGCTCAACAATGTATCCCAGGATGCTAAAGGGTTTTAGAAGAGTAATTACTCAGGCGGATGGACGAGATAAGATCATCTGATCGGATCAGGCAGGAGGTAGCAGTCAGAAGAAGCATGCAGGGGAAAAAAGGAAGAGGACTACTTACCACCATCTTATTTTTGGACACCCAGCAATCGGCGGGGAAGTCCTGCAGCATTGGCACCAGGAACTGCAGGCAGCCATCCCAGTGACAGAGGAGCAGCATCATGCCGATGAGGTTGACAATTCTCACCATGGCGCTGGCCAGGTCATAGGTCATGTGGAAGATCTGCAAGGGAAAGCAGGGAACGGGTTAGGGTCAGATGGCCAGACTGGTAAATCCTTGGAATAACATTAGCTTGCAAAGAACACAGCGTTCCAGTACGCTGAGTGTGGACTCTTCCAGAACATCATGATCATTTTAAATGGAGAATTATCTGACGTTACCACACTAAAGTGTCACACACCAACTAACTCAAGGTGTAGCAGGGTTGCGTGATATAGACGATACAGGATATAAACGAGATAAATCTGGCCGACGAAGGACTTTTAATAGTATCATCATATTGTGATGATGCATGTTGACGAAATACTCGAGCTGTGTCCCTCAATTTTGACAGCGACAAGCAAACAAAGTGTCTTATCACCCAAAACTAAAGTATCCAAACAACAGAATAATAAATGCTTAGTACATTTTTACATAAGTGAAGATGAAACCATGTTACAACAGACAGTAACCAGCTATAGTATTAACAGTAAACTAGAAAATTCCCGTGGAAATTTTGATGGCCTGCTATCTGTGCCTTGGACCTCTGGCCGGGGGTCGCTGGAAGCCGCCGTACTTATTAGATGGTGCCGAGTCTCTGAATCTGTGAGTTTTAGGTGTAACTGTACAAAATGAGCCACAGGGCTAGCCTACAACAGTAGCGTGTTTACAAAAAAAATGCTAACACTTAGCATGTGTGCTAACGAAAGCATGATAACAGTCAGCATCTTTCATATACCAAGTTATATGACTCAAAGGTGTATGGCTGCGGAAATAGAAACAAAAGTGCAAAAATAGATAAAAATAAAAGTTAGCAAGCCTAACTTATCTTGCTAGCATGCTATCGTTTGCATGCTAACAGTTAACAAGTGGCAGATGCCAAGTTATATGACTCTGGGCTAAACAGTAGCAAAACTAACTCAAAAAGTTAGCATGCTAATGTTAGCATGCTAGCAAGCTAACGTGAGCATGATAAAAGTTAGCTTGTGTCACATACCAAGTTATATGACTCTAAGGTGCATGGCTGCGGAAATAGAAAAAAAAGGGTACAAATAGATCAAAAAGTGTCAGCTGGAAATATTTGCCATTATAAAAGGTGCTTACCTATTCAATTGGCCCATATTTCGGAATAGCGTTGCCATGGTAACATGAAATGTACCCCACTTGAAGTACCGCTTTTGCCCTTGCCGCATACTTGCCAACCCTCCCGATTTTCCCGGTAGACTCCCAAATTTCAGTGCCCCTCCCGAAAATCTCCCGGGGCGACCATTCTCCCAAATTTCTCCCGATTTTCACCCGGAAAACAATATTGAGGGCGTGCCATGATGGCACTGCCTTTAGCGTCCTCTACAACCTGAAGTCGCGTCCGCTTTTTCACCATACAAACAGCGTGCCGGCCCAGTCACATGTTGTATGCGGCTTCTACAGACATACGTAAGTGACTGCAAGACATACTTGGTCAATAGCCATACAGGTCACACTGAGGGTGGCCGTACAAACAACTTTAACACTGTTACAATAATGTGCCACACTGTGAACCCACACCAAACAAGAATGACAAACACATTTCAGGAGAACATCCGCACCGTAACACAACATTAACACAACAGAACAAATACCCAGAATCCTTTGTAGCCCTAACTCTTCCCCCCCAAACCCCTCCCACCTCAACCCCCCATCTCCCGAATTCGGAGGTCTCAAGGTTGGCAAATATGCCTTACCGAGACCTTTCCGACAGTATAACACAGGGGTAGGGAACCTATAGCTCAAGAGCCAGATGTGGCTCTTTAGATGACTGCATCTGGCTCTCAGATAAATCCTAGCTGACATTGCTTCACGCGATAAGTAATGAATAATTCCGCTGGTGATCAGTGTTAAAAATAACCACATATCAACCAGACGGCAAAGCCATCAGCAAAACCATACAGCACCAGAAGTCGCATTAATGGTAAGAAGTATTTTATTTATTATTGGTTACCTTCAGAATTACAATGTTATTAAAAAGAAAAAGAGACTTATTTTACTCTAAAAATGTTGGTCTTACTTAAAAATGCACGCATTTAGTTGTATTCAGTTTTAAAGAATATTATATGGCTCTCACGGAAATACATTTTAAAATATTTGGCTTTCATGGCTCTCTCAGCCAAAAAGGTTCCCGACCCCTGGTATAACATATGTGGGGGTTCGTTGGCCGGTTCATCTCGTATTAAGCGTAAGAGAAACATGCGGAAGAATAATACAAGTTGAAGTATGAGCAATAATAATATGGGCTGCTTGCATTACAAGTGCTCATTCACTGCTGTGAATGGGCGCTGGCATTGTAGCAGGCCCATAATTAGCAATTATATTAATGAAAGTTTCGGGAAAATAATACAACTGGAAATGAGGCAATATTTATACGTCAGCAGCAAAATTAAGAGCTTTTGTAACCCGTTTTGAAATGCTTCTAATATCATGTATATGCCAAACAATATATATTGTGCTACATATCATTATCACAAAGGGCGGCAATATATATCCTGATATAGACTTCAGGCCATATCACCCATCCCTATGATGTAGACAAGAAACACAATTTCCATTACTTAACCCTCGTATGGTGTTCGGGTCTGTGGGACCCGTTTATATTTTTTATTAAAAGAAAAATTATACAATTAATTAATTTTTCAAACTGAGACTCACTGACTTTGGCTCATTTTCTGTGAAGAACATATATCAGAATACATATTTAATGACCACACACCATACACCCCCCCTACACATTTCTATTACATATAAGATGTCCGGGTCCACTGGACCCGGGGCTAATAGAAGTGTGGAAATTGATGTTCTGTGTACCACACACACACACACACACACACACACACACACAGCAGGCCTAGACAGGAGGAGGACAGAGTGTAGGTACACAAAACCTCAGAGGGTCAAATGTGCGAGAAAATGAGAGCAGACAGTGTTGACAAACAATGTTGCAACCTTGTGTGGGAACCGCAGGTGCAGAAACAGAAAAGAAGAATCCCTGTGGGATGCAGAAACTGGCAGAGAAATTTTCCGTGCAACGTTCATATTGTTGTTTACTCAGCCAGTGTTTGTGGGTCTGATGGACCCGTTGCATTTTGTGGCTTTTAATTTCTCCCAATTAAACATTTTTATGTTAAAATACTGAACAGATGTCTATTGGGATAAGTTAAACATCTGTTCAGTATTTTAACATAAAAGTGTTTGATTGTGAGGCATTAAAAGCCACAAAATGCAACGGGTCCATCAGACCCACAAACACTGACTGAGTAACAACAATATGAATATTACACAAGGGTTAATTGATTTGAAAGCTTGATGAATTAAAAATGATTCCTGGAAACCGTTGGTGTTCAACTTCCAAGGGTTCGCTGTAGGTGTTGAGATAGCGCTATGGCATCCAACACTACGCCACTGTGCTTTGTGCTTTTGGAATTACACTCTGCGATACTCTTTGAATCCTCTAGGAGTCCAAAGTCTCTTACACGGTGGCCGCAGACGAGCAGGTGGATGCAGATGCTCCCGGAGAAGTCCGCAAGGGATGCTCTCTGCTCAAGACCGCCGCCGCGGCTTTGCTGAATCACTCTTATCGTCAGCCACTCAGCCAAATACAATAATGGCGAGCACGGCGGAGGTAACAGCGCTCCTGGGGTGAGAGCGTTCACAGGAAGGGTTTGTTAATCCTAATGATAAATATACTCGCAAAGGCACTGCAGGACTTGCGGGCTGGTGTAGATTTTAATGGCCCCGACCGTTCAAAGCCTCTTAATCCCACAGAAGACCACAGCTAACTGCTCCACGCCTTATTAAAATCCGCTGAGGGCCTTTTAAGGGCTCGTGAGTGAGACCAGACATTTCTTCTTTGTTGTTTAGCTGTGGGTAAAAAAAAAAAAAATGACGGTAACATCAAGCTCTTTATTATGTTCATTTTGGCCCATAAATAAACACTCTGCCAATTTACTGTAGCTTTTGTTGATTACAAAACATATTACAATATTAAATATGTTGGTGCAACTCCACACAAGTACCATTTTACGTCTCATCAAAACAGTGCCCTAATCCTCACCAGAGAAAAATACCGTGGACTCATGTTATGCTCTTGTGGGAAAAATGAACGATTCTCCGATGCATAACGATGAGAATGTGAACGATTCTGATTTGGTGGGGAAATGTCAAAATATCGATTATTTATTTATTTATTTATTTATGTATATAATATTTTCCGCACACTCTTGGCATTCTTGGCATTCTCTCGTTGAGCTTCAAGAGGTAGTCATCTGAAATGGTTTGTGTGCTTGAAGCTCATCGAGAGAATGCCAAGAGTGTGCAAAGCAGTAATCAGAGCAAAGGGTGGCTATTTTGAAGAAACTAGAATATAAAACATGTTGTCAGTTGTTTCACCTTTTTTTGTTAAGTACATAACTCCACATGTGTTCATTCATAGTTTTGATGCCTTCAGTGACAATCTACAATTAAACCCATGAAAATAAAGAAAACACATTGAATGAGAAGGTGTGTCCAAACTGTTGGCCTGTACTGTATATATATATATATATATATATATATATATATATATATATATATATATATATATATATATATATATATATATATATATATGTATATATATATATATATATATATATATATATATATATATATATATATATATATATATATATATATATATATATATATATATATATATATATATATATATATATATATATATATATATATATGTATGTATATATATATATATATATATATATATATATATATATATATATATATATATATATATATACGTATGTATATGTATGTATGTATATATATATATACATATACATATATATATATATATATATATATATATATATATATATATATATGTATATATATATGTATATATATACATACATATACATACGTATATGTATATATATATACATATATATATATATACATATATATATATATGTATATATATATATATATATATATATATATATATATATATATATGTATATGTCTATATGTATATATATATATACATACATATACATACGTATATATATATATATATATATATATATATATATATATATATATATACAGTACAGGCCAACAGTTTTTATATATACATATATATATATATATATGTATATATGTATGTGTGGGGAAAAAAATCTCCTGACGATTGAGGGTACCCCCCTCATGAAACAGGCCTGTAGAGATGAAATAGTCTTGTGATTTTTTTTCCCCCACACATACATATATTGCGCTCTACTACGGTATCGAGCACTATTTTTTGGATAACCTTATTAAGACATATATATATATATATATATATATATATATATATATATGTATATGTATATATATATGTATATATATATACATATGCGTATGTATATGTATGTATATATATAAACATATATACATATAGACATATACATATATATATGTATATATTCATATATATATATACACATATATATACTGTATATGTATGTATATATATACATATATACATATACATATATATATATATGTATATATTCATATATATATATATACATATATATACTGTATATACATGTATACATATACATATATATATACTGTATTTATATATATATATATATATAT